>NC_081558.1:35859295-35901979 GCF_022355385.1 Mustela nigripes | reverse complement strand
GAGCCCAATGTAGGGCTTGATCCCAGTACCCTGGGATCATGACCTGAGCTGAAGGCAGAGACTTTAACCCACTGAGCCACCCAGGCACCCCTCCCTATCACATTTTTAGCCAGTCCCTTCTACAACTCATCGTCAAATTTTTGACTCTTTAACTAATAGGTGTTGAACTTTGATTATTTTTTTGCCTTTTCTAGCCCCACCAATTTCAATGCTCTCCAGTGTTCACCTGCTACCATCACAGGGAAACAGAAAACATAGAGAAGGAAGTAACGGAGGCATTAGGCTATCTTTCCATTGATCACAACAGCTGAGAAGCATCCATTCTTCACTTATGTCCTGTCTCCTTTTTCTGCCTATCTTAGAAAAACAGACCAGGAATTGGCCGAGGCCACCCAATTCTAATACTGGCACGTAGTTCTACTTCCTGGATTCATTCCACATGTATTTACTGAGACTCACTATTGTCAGACACTTGTAGGGCTGGACTCATCCCGGGGCCTAGGGCGTCATCAGGCATGTACAATGGTGAGTAAATAATTTGTTGGGGGTGGGGAGGGAATTGAATGAATTTGGTTGCTCTCTAACCCACCTCACAAAAACTATAAGGCTTTTCAATGTTTGCTAGACCTGTTATTTTGCCTCGTCTGAAAGGAAATGCCAAGAAGAAGGAGAGAGAGAAAAGACCAGGCCACTGCAAGTGAGTAACCTGAGAGAACACGATGGAAAAAACCCCAACGTTATAAACACATTAATCAGCCAGAGATTTAAATCTAAAGCAACAGGAAACAGTACTGGTAAAGAATTAGTTTTGTTTCCTTTTCACCGGAGGGTAAATTCTGAGTTAGTTTAGGGCAGGCGAATTTTCCAGGCCACTGTCATTTATTTAACCATTTAGTGAGGTTTGAACCTCCTCCCGACCCCCAAGGTATTGTTTGATTTTGTCAACTTTACACACTAAGCAGTAAAATGCATATTTAAAATAAACCATTTCAATATGTGCATTAGCACGGTGATGGCGCCAAATAGTCTTTAGTCAGCTTAGATGAGTGAATCCCTCATTTAATTACAACTGGAAAGGTTAGAAACTTTTTTATCATACACACAGATTCTCTGGGAATTATCTGGCTCTGAAATATAATTAATCATCCTCTGTCATGCTTTCATTATATACACCGCTCTCCAGAGCCACGGCTTTCTCTCTTCTTCATTCATATTCCTCTGACCTTCCTCCTCACTGTTCCTGCAGACCTCAGGTGAATTTCGTGGACGACTCAGAAATGACAGGATATTGTTAAACCCATTTGTCAACCACATTATCAGCTCACAAACATGAGATCTCTGCATATGTTTAGCCTTTTCCATATATAGCCGTCCAAGTATTAACATGGATGGCATCTGTCAATGTTGACAAAAATTAAATTTCGAAACTACTGTAAATAATAAAGCAGTCATATAAAGATTATTTCTCTGGAGCATAAGCTACCAGTAAACATGATTTGCATATTGTGCTTACAGCTGTTTCAACATGAGCTGTTTGCTGTGGTTCATTAAAATGATTTGATTTGTCAGATTCTAGGATCGCTGAAAGTTTGTATGTAGAACTATTTAAGGAAGTTTTGGAAAATTTTTGATTTTTAGAGCCGTGCACAGATGGCAGAAGAATAAAGTGAACGGAGTAATGCGTCTTCAGAGAGAAATCACTACAGTTGTAAGGTGTAAGAATTCATCATTAACTTAATTCCAAAGGAGTTCTGGGAAAACCAAGCTCTCTGTCCCCACAAAGCTCATGGACATCCCATGCACAGCTCAGTGGAGTCACATGGCCTAGTTATACCATTCTCAGCAACATGAGGGAGGACATAATGGTCTTCCATAGTGACAACTGAACATGATGGAATTAACATGTGTTCACCAACTTGCTAAGCATTTAAACTTGTTTTGGACAGTTTTGTGTGGAATTGACTTAATTCTCTAATTCTACAGCTCTCCTTTCACTTTCCAATCAGAAATCATAAAATCTAATTGCTCAGTGGAACCGATAAGGGACATGTGGGTTGGCATTTCCTTCTCCGGGAAGAGCGGAACTAACCTGTTTGAGAAAAATGGTTGCAAATCTGGTTTTCATGCTTTCCAGAGGAGAATAGTCCATGCTATCATACTTACTTTGAAGTCCTATTTAATAAAACAGAAAGCTTCTTTTTTTCATGGCTAACTGATGATTTCCTTCACGTATTTTCTTCTTTTATTCGATGTTGAGATATATATCACTAACATCATCACTATCTATATAAATCTCCTGAGAACCAAAATTAATGAGGGTATGTCAAGTTCCAGCCAACTCTTTCAAATTGTGGACCTGAGTATTGCTTCACATATTACTGGGATCGTTTCCATGCCAGGGCTTCCTGTGTTTCACTAACCTGAAGGGATCAGACTGAGCTTCTCTCCTTATAGGTCATGTATTTACAAAGAACTTTTAAGATTTTGAATATAAAAGCCCTTGTGAAATGCATTAACAAGAGAATTGCTGAGAGCAGTGGACAAATGCCTCTCATGCATTTAGTGGCCATTAAGGTAACTGTGTGTGAGTGTGCATGTATGTGCGCGTGCGAGAGAACGTACAGCCTGGCACTCAAGCTGACTGAAGAGGGATGCTCTGTCCTTCAAAAATCAATCCCATCAGAAGAAGGAATTTGCCAACTGTGTTTATTTTGTCCAGTGACATGTGGTTTTGATGGAGGAAGAATTATTTGTAGATACCAATTTGTGGGACATTCATAGCAGGGTAATCAGAGTGTAGGGGACTGAGGAACTGACCAGAATGTTTATGTGTCGGCAGTGTGGCATTGCTGTAACTCGGCTGCAAAAGGCAGATATTAATTTCCTTTATGGAGAAGTATCCAAATAAAGCTCAGCTCTGAACATATGATCCGCTCCTCTATGAGCAGGAACAGGTGTTCCTATTTGAATTTTATAAAGAAGTGTACGATTGCCTACTTATCCACATGTCAACCATCACTATCTAATTGGCCCAGGTGTTCGATATACAGGGTAGTTTCTTCTGAAAAGGTAGTGCACGGGCTATCATAAGAAAAACAATCATCAAACACCAAATGGCACAAGACCCTAAAGCCCAGGAAAATCAGCAAGAAGGACTGCAGTCATTTTAATCTGATACAAGGTTACTCACAAAGGAGTGGAAATTGTGGCTTTGCTTAATGTTGAAAAATGGACTCCTTTCTACATTTCTACTTCTTTTTGTAATCAAACATGCAAATCACATTTGTTATTTCTCCAGGATGACATTCACACCTTTTCTGGAAGCAAAACCATCCTTCCCCCTTCTCCTTTCCAAGGAGTAGTTATAGACAGTTGTCCAGGTTATACACTGAGCAAGGACATTAGATCTGAGGGCTACTCTTCGTATCGATATGTCTTCTTTATTGTAACATTTTGGTTCTTATTTTATAATTTGGTTAACTTCAGCATAGATGATTTATATATTTATTTTAACAGTTTGGGGGGCAGGTGGTGCTAAGATGTCTTGTTCTAAGAAAATCAGCCTTTTAGCACATTTTCCAGCAAATCAAAGTAAAGACTGTTATTCTGACATGGTATACATAGGTTATTGCACTCTGATGAAAGATAAGCAAGTTGGAGAATTGAGAGATTCTGCTGGTCCAGCATCATCAAAAATAATTTGTGATTCTAAACAAGGAGCTTAAAAGTAGACAGATTCTGGAATGCAAAACAATGCCATAATCCCCAAACTATTTACTTTCAAATTGTATTTGATTAGTATTAATTTGGTATGATGTTGTAAACAAAATTAATGTTATAAGCAACATGATGAGGAACTGAAATTCAGCACAAAGCACTTGAAAGCACTACAAGAAATAAATTCTTTGAGGAAGAAATGAAGTGATGTTTTAAAACTACACACAATAAAAGGTACATAAATATAAAATATTTTAGCATTAACAGAGAGTTGTCCAGCAGAGAAGATGTTAGACTAATTTCAATTATGAAAATCATTCTCACTCACTCTCTGTGATCCAGAACTAAATTTTAAATTATGTTCCCTGCACTGTATGTTACATTAACATAATCACCTCTAAAATACACGTTTATAATAGCTTATGAGACTGCTATTTGAGATGTAATTAGAAAAACTGCTGTGAACTGGGACACCTGGGGGCTCAGTGGGTTAAGCCTCTGCCTTCGGCTCAGGTCATGATCCCAGAGTCCTGGGATCAAGTCCTGAGTTGGGCTGCCTGCTCAGCAGGGAGTGTCTGCTTCTCTCCCTGCCTGCTCTGCCTGCTTGTGTGCTCTCTCTCTGACAAATATATGCACAACAAATCTTTAAAAAAATTGCAGTGAACAAGAGCTATTCCAATAGTGTAAAATACAAACTTAAAATTGAGTGAGGAACCTAGTAAAGAATGCGATATTGAGGGGACATGAGAGGATGAAGTGCTAAACTTACCCATGGGCTTCTAATATTTAGAGTGACTCTTGTTACAGTACAGAAATATTCATGATAGTAATGCATGAGAAATATTTCCATAGGTCCTCATTTTAAAACTTATAGGATACATTTAACTTAGTACCGATCTTTAGTCAAGAACTTGGCATCTCAAGACTAAAATGAAATCGACTTGCGATCTCCACCTTCTTGGTGGTGTTATTCAACACAATCACAGTGTTATTATTGATGGTGATCTTTGAAGCTCCCTTGTTTTTTTTGAAAGGAAGACTTGTAAAGGTTTTATATTAATTAATGCATCATAATGCCTTTGGATTCTTAATTTTCCTGATTAAAATTTCCTGATTAAAAATGTACGTATTCTATTTTTTCCCATAGTATGATTTGCATTGTTTTAAAGAGTATCTCAGGTACACTCCAATAATTATCGATAAACCATACACCAACTTTGGAAATTTCACTAAGAGAGGGGTACCTTTTTCTAATTTGTAGAAACGTACCATATGGGCTGGCAGCAGACTTGGCTACTGGGGAAACGAACTTCCTTCTTCCCACAGACATGAAAGAGAATACATTATGTCTGGAGCTGCTAGAACTACCCACAAGCCATGTTAACACCAAGAAAGTAGAGCGTGGAAATCAAGAAGAAAGAAACTGACTGCTACTAACAGAATAGGAGCACTAGATCAAGCCTTCTTTAGAGCCATCCCTCCAATCTGTTCAATTTTTGGGGTTGATACATTTATTTCTCTTATTTTGGACTTCCACTCAAGCAGATTTAAGTAATTTCTATCACTGCTAACAATAACAACCACAAAATCTGAAGTGTATAACTCTGGTGGAGTATTCACTCACAAATAATCATTTCTGGTAGCCAGAGGGAAAGGTGTTAGGTGGGTAAACTTGTCTTTGAGTCTCTCCTTCTCCATATTCTTTTCTTTCTTTCTACATTTGTGCATAATGGTAAGTGACATTGTTTTATAGACATGGGCTCAAACCCATCTCAGCTATTTATTAATGCTGTGACATTCCCATTATATGAGAGTTAAATGGGATAATTTAAGATTAATACTTTAGTGTTAGTAGGTGCTCAGTAAATGATAACCATTCTTCCTTTCCTCTTCAAGACACTAGGTATCTTTGCATGCACTATGATTATTTATTTTACTACTGAACTCTGCATTATTATTTTCGACAAATAATGCCTTGAGCACCACCTATATTCTTGGTATATTATGGACAGACGATATGAAAGACAAGGTATGTTTTTCACTTTCGGAGAGCTTATGGTGGAGTGGAAGAAAAAAGTGAATAAGAAAGCAAATGAACAAATAAATCTTGAAGATGTGATAAGCCCTATGAGGACAGCAAAATAAAATTGTGAGATTTCGAGTGCAGTAAGGGGTAACTTAAATTGGTTGACTCTGAGCTTTAGGTGTAAGTACTAAGGAAGAATTAGCCATGTGAAGATCCATGGCAAGGGAATTCCAGGTCAAGATCAAAGGCTCTGAAGCAGGCTGGGCATTCCAGGGTTAGGAAAATACCAGTATGACAGCATACTGAGGTAGAAAGCCAACAAAAATTAGAGCTGTAGGTAGGAAGAAGACCATTAGAGCCAAGTAGGCTAGGGTATTGGTATGGTTTAGATTTTATTTTCATACAACCAATGATTTTCAAACACCTTCTACTTCCAGGAGTGTGTGTGTGTGTGTGTGTATTGGTTCAAGCTACTTACTACTTTCTAACAGCATTTTTGTGGATATGTGTGTCGCTGATGAGCCTATGCTTAAAATAAAAGAAAATTATCCTCTTGATGGAATCATTTTTTCCCATGTCAATGTGGGGAGTGATGGAAACAACCCCCCATTTTTAAATTTTGGGGTATTGATGGGGTTTTTAGGAACAAACTGACAAAGGAGAAGCTTTTCTTTTCTGCATTGTTGTGAAAGTATCTACTTACTATCCTCTCCATTTTATATGATCTGTACAGGAAAGAGCCAATTCACTGGGAAAGTAGGAGGGAGAACAGAGAAAAAAATGGATGTAGGAAAGTCCTTTTATTACAAAATGAATACCAGTACCTCCTTAAAAAACAAACCAACAAATGAAAAAGACCAGTAACTTTGGAGTAGGACCACTTAAGGGGTGGCAACATTTTCATGCAGACAGAATGCAACAAAGCAGGTACAATTTTGGGTATTGGGCAGCGTGTGTGAGCCTCACTTGAGGTATGAAGCCTTCCTGGGGCCTCTGAATTCACACAATATGATTGGTGTGTAAATCTCAGGGTCTTATCTTTCTCTTCTTTTCTTTTTTTTTCCCAGAGAGAGAAGGAGGAAAGGCAGAGGGGGAGAGAGAGAGAGAGAGAGAGAGAGAGAGAGAGAATCTCAAACAGACTCCCCACATAGCACAGAGCCAATGCAGGGCTCAATGTCAACACCTTGAAAATATGACTGAAGCTGGACATCAAGAATCAGATGTTCAACTGGCTGAGCCACTCAGGTGCCCCCTAGGTTTTCAGTAGCTGAATGTTCCAACACTTTGAGGCCATTTTCAAATTAGGAAGTGAAATTACCATTCAGATCACCTGATTTCCTACTATACTTGCTATTTTGCCAAGTGATTTTGCCTGTTCAATCAACAGGGGACAATATTAAAAACGATCACTTTCTTTTGAAGGTTGACAATTATTTGGGAACATTTAAGAAGGCTAGCACAGTCATATTAGAAACCAATGAAGTGAGCAATTATGAGTCTCTGGTGCAATGATTACCCATTTCTTGTGCATCTTTACATATTTCTAACCCTGACCTCATGCTCACCTTCTCGCATGGAATCCACTGCTCTCTATGTCTTTCTCGTCCTAGGGAAGCCATTCTCTCATGAATTCTTAAATTCCCAGATGAAATGAATGTGCCAAATCAAAAAAGGAGTCTGGGATACGCTTCAAGTCTCCAGCCCTTTCAAATGTTTTGCCCTCCTCAGCGAAACACAGTAACCATCAGATAGTAAGGATCAAATATGAAAACTCTTTCAAAGAAAAGTGGAGGCAAATTCCCCATAAAAGTCACAAATGAGAACAGGACAAAGTCAGACATCCAGTAAATCTGAGACAATTAGAGTGTCCTATTATTTATTCGTGGAGTCAAATGTTACTGCTGATTATAGAAGGTGTTACAGTTCTAAATACCCTATTTCTAGAGGGGTGGAATTTGCCTCTATTCTGTATTTATATACCTGGCCATCCTCTTACCTATAAGACCACTCTAGAAAAGTCATTCAAATTGCCCATCTTCTTTTTCATTTTGAATTCCAAGATGAGACTGTATTTCTTATGCTAACCCAAATAATTCCCAACTTTTGAAGATGAGGTATAAATAAATATTCTAAATAATTCTTTTTCATCACTATATTATAAAATGGACTTTGGCCTTGAGAAATGTGGGATGAGAAATAACAGCTAAAGTTGGCAATGGTGATGGGGACTGTATTAAACATTTAACATACATTATCCCAATTATACTATTATTATTAAAATTTTACATATGAAGAAACAGAAGCCCATAACAGTTAAATAGCTTTCCAAAGTCATATGGTGGAACTGGCATTTGATCAGTCCTTTCTGGCTCTAAAGATCATGTTCTTAATCATTACATAACGTTTCCTTGAAATGTCACCCAACATTTACTGAAAAAGGCATGCAAATATTTGGCAGAAACTGGTTGAACATATGCAAATTAAGCCATAATTAGTCTCTTGGGGAAGCATCAGGGTGAGCCTGGTGCTGGAATGTGGACATTCCAGAAAGATGTGGACAGGAATATCCTTTCTCTTATACCATGAAGGCTGAATGCCAGTGACAGCAACCCTGCTGGTAGAGTCGCTGTCTTCGGCCCCTGGTCCAGAGGAGCCTGCCACTCTGTTTGGACCTGCACACAAGTACCTGTCGTTGGGAAAGGTTTTCATATAACAGAGCTTCAGGGACCAACCGTAGCTCCTCTGAGATCTGGGTCTTTCCAGTGGGGAGGCTCAATTAATTTCTATGACTCCAAATTTAAACTGTTCAGTCAAAATGTATTTTACACACACACACCCAAATAGTTACTTGTTATTTCCCTTCAGGCACTAAGCCCCCTGGGGGGGAAAACCCCCAATAAAAGTGAGGTACAATGAGGGGCGCCTGGGTGGCTCAGTGGGTTAAGCCTCTGCCTTCAGCTCAGGTCATGATCTCAGGGTCCTGGGATCGAGCCCCGTGTTGGGCTCTCTGCTCAGTGGGGAGTCTGCTTCCCTCTCTTTCTGTCTCCCTCTCTGCCTACTTGTGATATTTCTCTGTCAAATAAATAAACAAACAAACAAATAAATAAATAAATAAATAAGATCTTTAAAAAAAATGAAGTACAATGAAATACAACTTCAAAGAAACTCAACTACCACACACAAGCCGTGATCCAACAGTCGGGATCTTCTCTTGGAATCTAAAGTTCACTAGTTCATATTTTCTCTGCAAGAATAACTTCAGATATCTAGTCCCAATGTGAAATCACTGTTTCCTCTTTTCTCTCCCCTGTCTTACTCAGTCATCGAAGGGATTAATTAGTACCTAATTCACGATAGCTAAATGTATTAAAACCATGCCTCACATAAGGTTTTACTCTAGGTGTTTCATTTACTAATTTAATACAACTGCCTTGTGCTATATTTATCCCCATTTTACAGGAGGAAACTGAGGCATGGAGACACTCTATGACATACTCCAGTTCGCATAGCTAGTAAGCGGTGGTGGAAGGTGTGGACCAGCCTTTCTGGCTCTTGACTTGTGCTCTTAACCACCCCCCTCCCACCTGTCAATATCCATAACATTGCCTCTGTTCTTCTGGTGATATTTCTAAACTCACTAGAAGGAACCTTCTTCCACCCTCTCACCACACCCCCTCTCCAGAGTCATTATAATTATGTGCTCTAGCTAGAGAATTTATGAATATATCCCTATATTTCCCACGGATCGAATGTACCTACTACTTCTCTTTTAGAAAAATATGCTTTCAAGGACTTTCTCTTTTCTCCAAGATGCTGTTATGTGTTGAATGGTATCTCCCCCCACCACCCCCAAGAAGATATGCTTAAGTCCAAACTCTTCACAGGTGGTAAGTTGGTGAATGTGACTTTATTAGGAAATTAGAAATAGTGTTTTGGTGGGTTTAATCAAATTAAGATATGGTTATTAGAGTGGGCTCTAACCCAGGACGACTGCTGTCCTTACAAAAAGAGGGAAGTGCCAGAAGAAACAGAGGCATAGGAAGAACACCAGGCAATGACAGAGGCTGGGAATGGAGTCATGCTGCTCCGTACCAAGCAATGCCAGAAACTGATGGCCGCAACTAGAAGCTAGAAAGAGACAAGAAAGAATTCTTCCCAGAGTCTCAGAGGGAGCATGGCCCTGGGCCTGCTAACACAATGAGTTTATATTTCTAGACTTCAGGATTGTGGGAGGATGAATTTCTGTGGTGCTAAACCACCCAGTTTATGATACTTTGTTTTGGCAGTCCTAAGGAACTCAGAGAGGCTTGTGTGTTCTATTTGCAGTCTGCTTAGCAGTGGGGGAGCCAAAATGGTCAGATCCCGATAGGGATTAGCTACTCTGTGGTTATGTGATCTACTCCACTGACTCTTTGCCTGGCCAGCCAAAACACACAAAGCAAATGAAAATACCCTTCTGAGCAACCACCCAAATAAACCTGAACTAGCAAACTTTTCACCCAGCAACTTCACTTTTACTTCTTATCATGGACTAAGCAAATAACTCATTAGCATCAAATGAAATTGTATCTATTCGGTTCTCTGTTTTAACACTGTGGGCTTGCCAAGTTTCTCTATGACTTCTAGTAATAAAGTATTTTTATACTATGCTTTAGTGGGTATTAGAAAACAATAAACTGAAACAGTGTTTTACAAGCTTTATCTTCCTTCCTGGAAACCACAGGAATGGTTATCATTCTGTTATTAGTACAAATCCTGGGAAAAAGGCATTATCCTCAGACTTTAGTGTCTGGAGGGGGTATAGGACATGCTGAAGATCTGAGCCCTGCCCCTCATTCATATGATTTAGAAAAGAGTTACATATGAAAAAAAAAAAAAAAAAGCAATAACAGAAAGATAAAATGACGACCAGAGAGATCTTTTAGCTCAGCCCACATATAAAGACGACTTCAAAAGATTTCTCGCTGTGCTTAGATATTTGCTTATATTGATTTGGGAGCTTACAAATAAAATTTGGCAGCATTTGAATTTTGGATAGTTTATTCTAAATGCAACCTTCTCCTTTATATTTACTCACATCAGTGATATATCACTTAAATCACACAGATATTGAATATTTTCTACTTTAATATGTGACAGGATGAAAATATGGTTAGAGTGCTTTCACATGGTTTGACACACCTTCATTTTGCCATATTTAAGTATCAAAGTTCAGATTTCTATCATTTTAAAATGGCTCTGCCTCACTTTTTCTGGGTAAAGCTATTACTGTACACTTCAATTTTCCACTAAAATAGCATCTACCTTTGTTAAGCAAGTACTATATTGGGGGTATAGATCTAATATTTGAAATTCTAGGTAGTATATACCCACAGCAACATAGGAAAATAAAAAAGTTCTAATTTTTTTCTTTTTAAAATAATTATTTATTTATTTGAGATAGAGAGGAAGAAAAGATAGAGAACTTGAGAGAGCACAAGCAGAGGGAGGGGTAGAGGGAGAAGGAGAAGCAGACTGCCTCTGAGAAGGGAGCCTGACTCAGGGCTCATCCCAGAATCCAGAGATCATGACCTGAGCCAGAAGGAGACACTTAACCAACTGAGTCACCCAAGTGCCCCTAATATTTTTTTCTTAAATAAAGTTTTAATAAGGGAAAGGATTTGGGGTTTTTTTTAAACTACTTTTCATATATGTCATCAAACTTACAGCATCTGATAAGAATTTTGCCTGTTTGTGACATATTTTTAATTCTTCCAAAGGATTTTTATAATCAGGAGAATTGGACCAAAAGTATTTCTTTGCCCTCTCATTAGACAGAATAATAGCAAACTTTTGAGCTTTGTGTTAGGGTCAATCAAAAGCTCCTTTCCCCCGTCAAATCTCATCTGTCAGTATGCCAACATTTGGAAGGATTTTCACTATAACTATACATCTGGAAAATACACTGTGGTTCTAGGAACTTCCTGCTGAAACACAAATGCACGTCTCTGAAGGAGGTAACTTGGTAATCTGGAAATCTACACCTATACAGCTTTTTATACAGAGAAATTACTTTTTTTTTTCCACTATCTTATTTGAGTCTCACAATAATGTTGGTGACAGCAGAAACTAATACTTACTGAGCATTTACTATGTACCAGGTACATTGCTATATACTGTGAAGGGAATATGTAGTCCTCCCAACAATCTCATGAGGTAGATTATTCATAATTTTTCTATTTTACAAATAAGAAAACTGAGGTACAAAGGTTTAAGTAGCTTGCCTAAAGTCATACACAGCTTGTAAGGAGTAGAGCTGGGATAGAACTTGGGTGCTGTGAAGTGTGTAAACCTAGTGATTCACAGACCTGTACCCCTGGGGATAAAAATACATTATATGTTTATGAAAAAAAAAACAAAAAAAAATTTAAAAAAAAAGAACAACTTAGGTGCCATGACTCTAGAATTTCTGGCCCAAATTGTTCCATTTTTTTAAAAAGTATTTATTTATTTGATACAGAGAGAGAAAGAGAGACAAAAACAAGCAGGCAGAGGGAGAGTGGGAGAAGCTGGATCCCCGCTGAGCAAAGACCCTGATGTGGGACTCTATCCCAGGACGCTGGGACCTGAGCCAAAGGCAGATGCTTAACCAACTGAGCCGCCCAGGCATCCCATTCATCCCATTTTACAAATGGAGAGACTGAAGCTCAGAGAAGGTATTTTTCCCTGCTGGTTTATCCAGTGAGGAACTATCAAGGCAGGGATGGGACTTCAGGTCTCCCTGATTTCTGGCTGGCTGGTCTTTCCTGCCATTCATTGGCAAAGGGTTCAGGGAGTACCTTGTCCATACCTGACATTTTTCTAGATGCAGGGATGTAACAGTGAACAAGACAGTTGAGGACTCTGTGCTCTTAGAACTCCCATTTTCATGTGGTTAATGATAAATAACCAAAGGAATAAAAGGACAGAAAGTTTAAAAAAAAAAAACTAAGAAAAAAACTAAAAAAAACATGATCTATGCATGGCTGGGAAAGCTCACGGCCATTGTCGTCTATCCACACATAAATTGCACTCGTTTTTCAGAGTGGTTAGCTGTTATTTGGAAAGGTTCTGCATGACAGAGTCATGATAAATGTCTGTGTGTTTATATATAATATATATATTAAATGCATATCTATATATATATATTTTTAAATTAATCTCTCTGCCCACTGTGGGGCCTGAACTCATGACCCGAGATCAAGAGTCATATGCTCTATCCACTGAGCCAGCCTGGCACCCCAGTCATGGTATATTTTGATGTGAGAGACCAAGGGATTCTTCGAGGAGGGATTCTCTCCTCGATATGCATACAGTGCCTGACACATAAGAGATGCTCAAAATTCTTCAGTGAATTTAACAGCCTATCTGGGAAACTCCTGGACTCTCTAAAGCACTAAAGGATCTCGTATTTTTACTGATGCGTGCAAGTCTAATATAATTATTACCTTGGCCACTCAAGCTCCAGCTGAGTGTTTATCCCTTCTTTTCAATTGTGGTAAAACACCTGATGTCTGGTGGTGATCACTGAATGTCTCTTAAGTGGATTTATGTTTGTCTTTACACACACACAAATGCACATGCTTTAGAGAAATTCGAGAACAGATTCCGAGTATTTGTGATTATCACAAGAGATCAAATAATAAAGGAGTAATTACAAAAATGAGGTAGAAGAAACTGAAGACTAGAAAGTTGAATAAACCTACCAAAAAAAGTTGATCTCGAAAATATGT
Source organism: Mustela nigripes (assembly GCF_022355385.1). Lineage (NCBI taxonomy): Eukaryota > Metazoa > Chordata > Mammalia > Carnivora > Mustelidae > Mustela > Mustela nigripes. The sequence goes on along the minus strand of NC_081558.1, from coordinate 35,888,485 downwards.
ATATTTAACGAATTCTATTATTCTTAAACAGTCATTCTTTCAACTTGGCCTAGACAGGTAACTGATGCTCTTTCTTGCTTTTCCACAAGCAGCAACTGTCAGTCATCTGACAGATTTCAGACCGTTTGTACAGAGCTCTTTTCAGTCTCCAGTGCCAGTTTTTAATTCAGTTATGACCCCGTTATCTCAAATAGTACAGGTGATGTTCTCTTTGATTAAAAAGAAAAAAAAAATCCGTCTTCAGTCCTGCAGAGGTGTACTCTTGCCCTTAATTCTACTTTACTTCCCCCCGCACCAGCCACAGGGCTACTTTGCCCCTCCACCCTTGAGAGAAGGGAGGTGCCCAGTTGACGTGCGCATTTGGAAAATCTTCTCTTGAACTTTTCCCTGAGGCTTTTGTTTTGTGATGTATATATTGTGGCTTGTTTCTTGACAAAGAAAACCACTCAGCGATTACTCAAGTGAGTGAAAGGTGCAGTGTTTATATGGGAAATACTGTACATTCACGAAAGAGCGAGGAACTCTTGTGTGAGGGTATGAACTGATCCTGGACACCGGGTGAGTGAAAATAGTGAGGGGTGGGATAGTTCACATAAATGATCTAAGTTTTATATAAGGAGGACACACATTATAATAGGTATATTTTGCTTGTGTTTTAAAGAAGGATGAATGGGAGGCAAACATGAAACAGTGAAGGTAACCATTTATAAGGCAGGGAACAAGATGAATGGGGAGGGTAGAGCTGTGAGTTAAGTGTTTCACTGAGTATCTTAATATTATTTTGATTTTTCAACCATAGGAATGTATCACCTTTTTAAAAAGATGGGGGAGGGGGCGCCTGGGTGGCTCAGCGGGTTAAAGCCTCTGCCTTCAGCTCAGGTCATGATCTCAGGGTCCTGGGATCAAGCCACGCATCGGACTCTCTGCTCAGCAGGGAGCCTGATTCCTCCTCTCTCTCTCTCTGCCTGCCTCTCTGCCTACTTGTGATTTCTGTCAAATGAATAAATAAAATCTTAAAAAAAAATAAAAAAATAAAAAGTAATGGTTACACAAATCTGTATTCATGGGTTAAAATTCTATTGACCTATACACCTAAAACAAAACAAAACAAACTAGTGTGTGTAAAAACTGGGGAAATGTAAGGAAAATCTGTAATTACTAGTATTACACCGATACCAATTTCCTGGTTTTGGCAATTGTACTATGGTTCCTTGCAATTGGTACAACGGTTCTTATCACTGGAAGAAGCTGGGGAAGTGGTAATGGGAGTTCTCTGTCCTGTTTCTGCAACTATGTGAGTCTAAACTTTTTCAAAACAAAGTTTTTTAAAAAAACAACAAGTTACAGAATTAGTTGAGCATTTCGAAGAATCAGTATTTTTGGAAAAGAGAACTAAGATGAAAGTTCTAAATAAACTTCCAAAAAGAACTCATGAAATAAAGAACATGAAAAGATAAATAATAAATAATATTTGGAAGATAAGGGGTGGGGTTGGGTCTAACTACCAATCCCATAGTGAATTCAGGGGCAGGAAAGAGAACTGGACAGACTCAGTGCAGGATAAAACCCTTCCAAGGAAAAGCAACTGCTCTGTGTCCCCATCTTCCCGGCCGTCTCCTTCCCTCTGGCCCACTTCTGTCCGTATCATCCCTTCTCCCTCCCTGTGTCTCTCTGCCCCAGGGTCTCTTCCGCATTCTTCTTCCCTTCAAACTTTTTTTTTTCTATTTTCCTCCCTTTCTGTGTGTGTGTTTCTTTTTAATATTTTATTTATTTATTTGTGTGTGTGAGAGAGAGAGAAAGCAAGTTCAAGCAGTGGGGGGGGGGCAGCAAACAGAAGGAGAAGCAGGCTCCCCACTGAGCAGAGAACCCTGTGTGGGACTTGATCTCAGGACCCCGGGATCGTGACCTGAGCCAAAGGCAGAGACTTAACTGAGCCTCCCAGCCAAGCCCTTTCCTGTGTTCTTGTCTCTCTTTCTACCCATTGTACTATGTCATCTTGCAGACTGTCCCTCACTGTTGCAATCCTGTTCAAACTCTACTCTTTTGTCTCTCCCTGTTCTTTCCATTTCATCCCATTCCGTTGACTTCCCTTCATGCAACAGCTTCTCAGTGGATGACCTCCACCCTATTTGTTCATTGCTATCTATAACCCACCCACCCCATGCCTACATGGCCTTTGCCTTCAAGGAGTCCAAACTAACTAGCTAGATACATTGGACCCCTGTTGCAAATTCCTGTAAGAGGCATCTCAGTGGCTCTGCCAGGACTGGTGTCCACCTCTGGCTGCTGGGTGACAGGAAGTTGTGTTATTGGCTCATGCTTTGTTTATAGGGGCTTGTGGGCACAGGCAGACCAGAGAAGGCTTCTGCAACAACAGATACTTCAGTCTACATAACAGATGGAACAGGACTGACAGTTAAGGGCAGGGGAAACAAATTCTCCAGGTCTATGAACTAATTTAGTCTGAGAGGAAACATCTTGGTCTTCCTTTGGAAGTCTTTAGAAAATATTAACAACACGACTGCAACCAAGTGTTTGAATGACAAGAAGTTCTTAGTGAATGAGAGACAAGATAAAATGGCACTACCTGAAGAGGCTAGACTTCCTGAGCTTGTTTAAGAACAGAGTTAATTCAGTTTCAGAGTAAATACTTGAAAAGAATCAAAAGAGAATCAAAAAGAATCAATGTTTTTCAAGGGAAGCAAAAGAAGGAGAATGATTTACAAAAATGTTCTTAATGTAAAAATCTCCAGAAAAGTCAAAAACTAAAATATCACAAAGCCTGTTGATACAAAAGAGGAAAATCCATTAGCGGATTGCCAAACGTGACCGGTAATATCATCTATTTTGCTGAGGTTGATATTCTTTATAAATAAAAGGGTGATACACAAAACTGATTTTTTTTTTTTGCCCAGACAGTATTACCCATCAGATGGGCTAGTAGAAAGTTTACAAGATAGAGATGGCTATGCCCACCCTAGATCTATGGAATCAGAATGCCCAGGAACTGGGAAAGGAGGCTTTATCTAATTCGCTGTAAGTCTCACAGGAGCGTCCCATGAAGATGCACAACTGAGAGTAGCTGTTCTCAAGACTTAAGGAGAAGGTTCCACTCTAATTCTTGTCTTGCTGAAAAACTGAAGATAGCCTAGTGATGGTCTAAGCAGACCCAATGATCTTATGAATGAAAAGGAATTCCCTATTGCTATGGGTATTAGAAAAAAGATTGGATTAGATTTAAAGGCTCAGCCTATCAACATTTGTTGATAGAGCCCATCAGGTCTCAGAAGGTCTGGCCCCCACTTAACCCCTTCTATGCTATACTCAGATGTTTTCTTTGGCTTCTTTGAATGTGCCACTCTACCTTCTCCCTTAGAGTTTCAGCACATGTGGTTCCACTGACCTAGAAGATCCACCCTCTTTTTCTCTCCCAGGATCAAGTTAGTATTTTGTCATACTTTGGGTTTTAGTTCAATCATAGAAGCCTTTCTGACTTCTCCCCTTAGGTCATTTCCTCCCTAACTCTTCTAATTTCATTGTGTCCTCTACCTTTATATGCTACTTGGTATGGTTAAATTTTTCCATTTAGTTATTTGATGGACAGGACTCCCCAGGGATAACAGGCTTCCTGAGGACAGCAGCCATGTCTGTTCACCATTATCCTGAGCTCCTGCAGTGTCTCCACATGGTGAGTGCTATGGACTGGATGCTTGTGTCCCCTTAAAATTTACATGTTAAGGCCTAAATTCCCACTGTGATAGAATCAGAGGTAGAACCCTCAGGAGGTAATTAAGTCACAAGGGTAGAGTTCTCGCGAATAGGCTTTGTACCCTTCTAAGAACAGATACAGACGAGACGACTGCCCTCTCTGCTCTCCACCATGGGAAGATACAATGAGAACACAGCCACCTACAGCCTGAAAGAGGGCCTTTTCCAGGAACTCGCCCATGCTGGTACCCTGACCGCAGGATTCCAGCTTCCAGAACTGTGAGAAATAAAATTTTGTGGTTTAAGGCACCTAGTCTATGGTATTGTGTTATAGCAGCCTGAACTTAGAAAGTAAGCCATCAATAGTTAGTATTTAATTTAATTTAATTAATAGAGTTATTATATTAATATAAAGGCACTCAGGTGGGCCACTCATATGTTCAAGGAGAAAGGGCTTCCATCTGGACAAGTCTGTTCAATGAAGACCTAAGGGCAAGTTGACTAAAAGCTAACGCCGAGGCTATTTTTGAGTCTTGTCTTTCTGAACCCTTAAAAATGGCTTGTTACCTTGCATTCTTTCCAAGGGTAATCTGAATACATAAAGCTGATTCTATCTTTCTGTGGCTGCTTAGCATGAAAACATCTAGATGGATTTTCATTAAATCCAAGGTAATGTTTGGGATTACATGGCCTATGTAAAGATTTCAAGGTACATGTGACAGAAATTCATTTAGGGGGCTTTGGGGAACAATTCAACCAAACAGGCACTAATCCCTCAGAGAGGCCAAGACTGAAATTCAAGAGGTTTTCCGCATAGAGACATACACGTGTTTTAAAATGCTGAAGACAGGACAGGAAACATGGATGTCAAATATGTAACCAAGGGTAAAGTTCTGAGGGCAGGCAATCTGGGTCACCAGTGCTGATTGTGTGGTGGGGTGGGGCCCACACGGACGGCTCTACAGAGCTGGGCTTCAAGAAGTGAAGCAGCTGTGATTGATCGATTTCTCCGTATTAATTCCCATGAGCATTAATCGGATTCATTCCCCAAAGATAATTAATTTGATCTCTTACAAATGTAGAATCAGAGCCCTCTGCTTTATATCAAATGATTTTTTTCACCTGTCTTGATTTTTATTACAGAAATAACATATGTTCTTTGTTTGAAACTGAAATAATAGAGAAGCCTTTGAAATAAAACAGAAAAGTCCCTTTTTTTTTTTTAATTCTCTATCTTTAGAGTAGTTTTAATAATGGGATGTGTATCTTTCCAAAACACAGACACACACACAAAGCATTGTGACCACGTTACCACTTAAACTCTTCTTCAAAAACCTCAAAAATCTTCTTTTATATTTAAAAACTGTATCTTGAGAACTTAAAGTCAAGATGAAAGCATTGATTTTTCTAACGGGAAGCAAGACAAAGAATTGCTTTCAAGAGGTCCCAACACACAAGAATTCCAACTTTAGGATTTATAATCAATCTTAGCAATAGAAAAGATGATTTGTTTCAACCTCCACAAATGTAGAATCTGATTTAAAAGGCTTAAATAATTAACTGTCTCTATATCATTAAATTTAAAATACCTTATGTTTACATTTCATTTTATAGCTCTTTCTCTTCCATGATCTCATTCAGAACAAACATAACAGCTTAGGGGGCTGTGTAAACCCAAAGGAACTGAGGCGTGGAGAAGGTAAGGAAGTTGCACAAAGACACACAGTGAGTAGATGGGAGACAGGATTCAAATTTAGAGCTTCTCACTATGGGTTCCCATTTCCCCCCTGTAAACCTGTGCTTTCTAATTTGGCAGACACTAGACCACTGTGGCCAGTAGGCACTTGAAATGTGACCGTGTCACTCAGGAAAAGGAGTTCTAATTTTATTTAACTTAAAAACCCAAAATAATACAAAATATTTTCCCCTAGACACAGCCTAATTAAAATAAACATAACTGGGCACCTGGGTAGCTCAGTGGGTTAAAGCCTCTGCCTTCAGCTCAAGCATGATCTCAGGGTCGTGGGATTGAGCCCCACATCGGGCTCTCTGCTCAGCAGGGAGCCTGCTTCTTCCTCTCTCTCTCTGCCTGCTTCTCTGCCTACTTGTGATCTCTGTCTGTCAAACAAATAAATAAAATCTTTTTAAAAAATAAAAATAAATAAATAAAATAAACATAACCTGATTGTTTTGGCAGGACTGCATTCTACTTTTATCACTGAAAATATAGTATCAGAATACAGGTGCATTATAATAGACACACTGGATTTCAAGGCTTGGTATAAAAATAAGAACACAAATACCTCATTAATGAATTTTTATGCTGAATATGTGTTGAAATGATATTTTGGATATATTGGGTGAACGAAAATAAAATAAATTTCACTAACTTTTAAAAATATGGTCACATGAAAATTTAAAATTACACGTGTAGCTTGGATTTTACTTATCTTAGGTAATGTTGCTCTGGATTACATGGTTCCTATCCATTCCTTAACCACTGGGAGAACTGTATGTAGAATATTAAAATTTGAATTTTTTTTGTTGCTTATTGCATACTTTGACAATTAACAGATATTGTAAGGTATTCCCTAAAAGAAGGGAAGACCCAAGCAAGGATCAAATTAGAGATAATTTTCTTAACTGCTGAGAGAACGCTTTGGTAATGTCTCTCGGAGTATATTTCGCTTGCCACTGAACAACAACAAAAAAAATCCTAAATCTTAATCGATAGCATTGCAGAGAGATTCTCTGCTTTGATCAAGTTTTGCTTCTTTGTGTTTTAGACAAGGATCGCTCTTCTTCTTGACCTCGTTCATAAGAGGGCGAAAGGGAGCATCTCCTGGCAGGCCTCAAAATAAAATGAAAGGTTTCTTTCTTACCCTGGTTCTCAGCCTGGTAATTGCTCTTTAGTTTCCCCCAATGGTCTCCAAAGATCAGGTTCTTTGCCCTGCCTTTCACTTCCACCAAAAAGTGTTAGATACTAAGTAATATATAAACTTTATGAAGAGAGTAATAGCTAATATTGGTAGGCCCATGTGCCAGGCAATAAGCTGTACCCTGTATAGGCAATATCTCATTTAATCCTTTATGGATACCTAAAGACGTAGATGCTTACATTAGCCATGCGACTTGAAGTGGATGGTTTGCCTGTGATCATATATTCAAAAGAGACAAGGTTGAGGTATGAGCCTTTATCCATTGATCCTGAGTATGTACTGTGAACCTACATTCTAGTCAAAATGAAGAAAATGAAAAATGTTGGTAACAGGGATTCTTATTCTGGGGTTTGGGGATGAATATCAGAAAGTTTATGAAGAATGTGGTGGTGTTCCTATATTTTGTTGGCATGTGATTATTTTTTTCTCCCAGGGAGGGATCTATAATTTTCATTACACAATTAAAGCATCCAATCAACCAGGAAGAGTGAACACCTTTGGACCATAGAGAATTAATTGAATGTTCCAGTTTTTTAGCTATCAGGTTACAATTGTTAGTATAAACCGAAGGTCTTTTTTTTTTTAAAAAAGATTTATTTATTTATGTATTTATTTGACAGACAGAGATCACATGTAGGCAGAGAGGCAGGCAGGGGGCAGGGGGACAGGCTCCCTGCTGAGCAGAGAGCCAGATGTGGGGCTTGATCACAGGACCTTGAGATCATGACCTGAGCCGAAGGCAGAGGCTTTAACCCACTGAGCCACCCAGGAGTCCCATTTTTTTTTTTTTTAAGATTTTTATTTATTGGGGCACCTGGGTGGCTCAGTGGTTTAAAGCCTCTGCCTTCAGCTTGGGTCATGATCCCGGGGTCCTGGGATCGAGCCCTGCATCGGGCTCTCTGCTCAGGGGGGAACTTGCTTCATCCTCTCTCTCTCTCTGCCTGCCTCTCTGCCTACTTGTGATCTCTGTCTGTCAAATAAATGAATAAAATCTTAAAAAAAATTTTATTCATTTATTTGACAGAGAGAGACACACAGTGAGAAAGGGAACACAAGCAGGGGGTGCTTGTGCAAGTGGGAGAGGGAGAAGCAGGCTTCCTGCTGAGCAGGGAGTCAGATGTGGTGCTGGATCCCAGGACCTGGGGATCATGACCTGAGCTGAAGGCAGTTGCTTAACCAACTGAGCCACCCAGGCTCCCTAAACCCAAGGTCTTTCAAAAAAAAAAAAAAAAAAGAAAGAAAGAAAGAAAAAAAAAAAGAAAAAGAAAGCTTTTCTTTTATACTAACAGTTTAAAGAAAGTGTGAGATTGAACATGTAGCTTATGTAATTTATGAGGGAAAAGAAGGGAATTAGTCAATGAAATGCCTCTTACTATAAACTGTGGATGAGAATAAGGAAGGGATCATTGTTTTCTAGGATGTTTTTCATACAGTGGGAGAAAAGAGAGGAGCTAAAGTTCATGAAAACACCTGAAATCCAAAATACATGCATATGAGAATCTCAACAGTTTTGAACGATTTCTGGAAGGATGCATGGCAAAGCAGTAAAAGAACGCCAAGAGGAAAAGCCATAGAGATGGTGGTATGGCAAATGGGAACAGAGGCCTGATCCTTCTTCCAATCTCTAAATAAGCTAAGTAGGATCTAAATACACGTAACAGAAACAGTAAGAATGTACCACATTGGGTGTAATGTGTATAGGAAGGAACTCTAACTGAGGCCCAGGTTGACTGTGGCTGGGAGAGAAAATAATAAGGGAAGAGTATATGCCATGAATGAAAGTTGAAACCCTCGTTGCAAAAACACAGACATATGTTCTAAAGATTTCAAAAGGTAAATTTCTCTGAAATTTCACCGAAACCACTGTTAGCATCCTTACAAAGTTATAGGCCAAAGGAATTGTGCAATTTGAATCTTGAAAAGCTTCCTTTCCATCAAATGTAAACTCCTGTCCTGGGAACTTATATGTTCACTCTCATCCTAGTGGACCTAACTCCAGAAAGGCTGACTACCTTGAGCTTCCTTAGAACAGATGATGAGTCCATGCCATACTCATCTTCTTGTATACAAAAGGAGCTCAACTCTCCAATTAGTTTACCTATTTTAATCCTACCCAGATGAAGAGTCATCTTCAGGAGTCTTTAAATACATGTATTTCTCAGGAAGGAAGTATTCAATCTAGTGGGATTTGTGGTTTCTAGGGACACAAACACATTTTGGGTTGTAATATTTTGCAAATTCTTTAAACACAATCCAGATTCTTCCTGTAGGGAAAGGACATGTGATGTTGACGTGAACTACCGTACCTCTAGATCCTCCTTTCCTTTCACTCCTTCCTTTATACAATGACCTATTCTACAAGATTCTTTGGATGGTAGTACTTCGAGTTGTTAAAGAGTACGGAGTCTGTAGGCAAAAAGACTTTGGTCAACATCTACCAGCACTTACCACCTCTTTGGTCTTAGAGTCTGTGGGCCTAATTTTATTTTTCTTGTAAAAAGGGACCAAAAATACTTTCCACCTCATAGGGCTGTTATGGAGATCATGCCTAGAAAGGGCTCAGCACAGCACTAGGCAGATAAAGAAGACTGTGTATATGGAAGTTAGAACATTGTTCTCGAAGATGTCTTTAGGTCTGTTAATTGTTCACAATTACACTGCCAGTTGTGTCTAAGATGAGATAGTATCTTATGGTGTATGACTTTGGTTCTAATTACCTCTTAGTCTACTAATATAATAAGGGAAACTTCAGTGGGAGTTTAATGTTTATTTTTTTTTATTGAACAAATATACATGGAGCCCATCTCGTTGGCAAATCCAAAAGTCTTTAGAACTGAGATGGATAGAGCTGACACTCCTTGAACGTTTTATGTTGGCCAGATTCGGCTCTAATCCTTTCACACGCATCACTTCCATTTGATGTTCACGTTGACCCTAAAACCATAATTTTCCCCATTCTACAGGTGAGAAAAATTAAGCTTAGGGTGAAATAAAACACATAATTAAAATTGAGATTAAATTGAAAGTGAGTTAGGTCTTCAGGAAAAAAAAAGGAGAGTTTGTTTAAAAAAAATGGTTCAATGCATTTTGGGTTGCAGTTGGAGATTTATCTAGGCCTGACATCCATGTGCTTGATAACGAATAATTTCTTTTTTATAATCATTTTTCACATGCAGATCAAAGGTTACAAATTAATAGCTAAACATACTGGGGAGTGTACATTCCTTTAAAAGCAGCAATATAGATATCAATTAAAAAGCAAATTAGAGATACCTTTTGACTTATGTGCAAAGAGGAGGAATGCTACAGTATTTAAGTGTTCTTAACTACTGGGTAGTCAGGTAATTAGGAAGCTGTCAAAGCTTGTTATGTTATCTCGTAGCAGTTGGTGTTCAGAATATTTCTTGCTACTGCTGCCTGAATGGGATGTGGTTAATATGCAGCTTCAATCAACAAAGGTTCAAAGGGGACAATTTAATTATGACTCTGTAACTTCCTAATTTTCAATTATTATGACACAGGGGAACTGCCCTTCACAAAGGGCAGTTAAAAGACATTTTACCACTTGCATAAGATTGCAGAAATAGACAAATTTGATCAAGCACCATGTTGACCATTTGCTTATTTTTTGAGGGTGGCAGTAAGCCTCCAGTGTGTACATGTGTGCTCATAGGATAGCAGACTGATGAATCAGTTTTCCTGAAGATGTTTTCACAGAACACTGATACTAGTTTTGAGGGATATTAACAGGTCTTCCTCAAAAAAAAAAAAAAAAAAAAAACCAAAAAAAAAAAAAAACCACCACTTTTGTAGAGAAATAAAATGGAGAAATACGAGGTTAAATAAAGTCAAAGTTATATTTTTTTTCTTGCAGAATTTCCCCAAGATTTAAGTAATGTGTGTAATAAGTCATCAAGGGAGTTAGTATAAAAGCTATCCAAAATTACTTGGCCAGAAGATCTTAGTTTGTTTTCCTATAATACTCTACAAGAAGTTCAGTGAAATGTTCTCTGGGTTATGTTCCTAAAGTGGAGAAAAACCCTAAATGGAGGGTTAAAACACCTGGATGTACTAGTTCTACCACTGACTTGCTTGCTTATCAGGTACAAGTCTACTGGTTCATTCATTCATTTCCACTCCGATGAATCATCTCAAACTTAACTTGAACAAAACCTATTTTTTCCCCACTTTGTTTGCCCTACAAATATTTTCTTCTTCTCTTCCTCTTCCTTTTTTTTTTTTTATCTGCACAATCATAATCAGTAATACCATCACTCACCCAGTATCTCAAGTCAAGAACCAAGGAGGCATCCTGAATTTCTCTTTTTTTCTCATTACCACCCATGAAATTTGAAGGCTTACCTTCAAAACATATCTAAAATCCAACCACTCCATTCCACGTTCACTGTTACCACCCACATCTGAGCCATCATCATTGCCTACCTGTAGAACTATTGAGCAAGAATATTCAGAACATTCTCCCTGTCTCCTCTCTCCTCCATCTTTCCTATAGCAGCCAAAAATGTCCTTATCCAATATAAACGAGCCATGCCAACCCTCTTCTAAGGATATTCTAGTGGTTTCCCATGGTTCTCATGCTAATACCCAAACTAAATTTGGAGGTGAATCTAGATCTGACTCTGAAGGACAAGCAGGAAATCTTCTGGGAAGTAAAAGTGAACACTACTTCATGTGAGACTATGACTTTGAGATAGGAAGAGATTTTTTTTAATAGTCTAAAAAAAAAAAAAAGAAAAAGGAAGAAAGAAAGAAAGAAAACATTATCCATAGCAGAAAGTCTTGATAAATTGGATCACAATAAAATTAAGAATTTCTATTCATCAAAAGACACCAAGAGAGCAGTGAAAACTCAGCCTACAGAGTGGGCTTTTATTAGCACATACAGTACACAGACAATTCATATCTAGCCCTTACAAAGAATGTGTATAAATAACAGCTATAAATCATACAAAAAGTGGAAACAACCCAAAGAATATGGGCCAGAGATATGAACACGGCTTCTTAAAAATATGCTATTTTGTGACCCCAGCAGTGGCTATATACCTAGTGACAATTCACTGAGCTATACATTTAGGGTATGTAGCTTCCATTTTAATAAATGCTACAAAAATGTACATACCCAAATACTTTAAGACATGAGCTGACTTCCTTGGGGACGCAAGTAACTTGGCCTAGTTTAAATACTTCGTTATTTCTACAATGGTCTTCACAAGGCAAGTCATTTTTCCTTTGAAAAGATAGACATATTTCATTTTTTTCCCTACAGGGTAGTACCAGTGGAGCATTTTGAATAAGGATTGCATGATTATATAAAGCCCTCACTCTCCATATCATGGAACAGTCATTAATAAGTCATTGTATCTGCCCATACAGTAGCATTTAATACAGATGGAGGGCTCACTGTTGCGTTTTGCATAAGATGAATAAACAAAGAATCAAAGAGCAAGCGGTATTAATATTTTAAGTATGATATTTAATTTGAAAAACAGGACGGGGAGACATTAGCATGGAAAGCAGAGAAGGAAAAATGCCTGGGTGAGAAATGAGAAGAGACATCATTAAAACCAGGAGCTAGGTAAGAATACAAATACCAAGAATTCTAGTCTCCCTCGACAAACTGCCACACTAACTCAGCGCAAATGGCGACATAATCTTCCACGGGCTAATTCTCCAATAAGCCGAGCCAACAAAATGGAAGTTTCCCAGAGCCGATCTGCATTTTATTCGCCTCATTTCTGCTTTCACCAACTCCTTTAGATTCAACACAAATATGAGCCCAAGGATAGCTCCATCTTTGCAAAGCTGCTTAAAAAAAAAAAAAAAAAAAAAAAAAAAAAGTTCTTTTGGTGCCTGTGGCAATGTCAGGCATCACACGTGGGCCTAGAGCCATGTTCTGTTTTACACGGTGACAGGTGAGCAGCAGCAACCGTGGGAGAATTATTACCTCGAGGAGCATATTTTTCTCTATCTGCTAATTCTGAATTAGAAACAGCCATGAACTCTCAGCCCTGCAAGGAGAGGGTAGATCATCCATGACCAGAGAGAAAAGTAATGGGAAATGAGAGCAAAAGCTTTCAGAACCCAAGGACAGGGCTTCGTGAAAAGGAGTCTGCAGTGTCTCGGGTCCTGTCCTCTGAAAGTTGGTGTTTAAAAAAAATAAATGAATCAAGGACTCTCATCACTCTGAGGCACTTAGGAAAGTACCCACCTTCCCAAACAAAACCAGACAAAACCCATGACCAACAAAATATCTTACCGATGTGAGAAATGTGCCAGTTAAAAGATCTAAAGGCATAATTAGATTTCCCGAATGCCTTGCTTCAGGGCCCAGTGGAAGGAGGGAATAATAAAATCATCCTAATTGATAGTGTGTATAGTAAATGACACAGGCTAGGAAGCATCCACTATTGAAATCATTTCCTCCGATGGATATTTAACACACTTAAACGGCCCATGGGAACATCAGGAGGGGTCGTGAAAGCCTTTAGCAGGAGGGACAATGCAAAGCTGAGGTCCTTTAGTCAGAAAAATGTGGCAAGACCAGTCTCGCAGGTCTCACCCATTAGCTCAGTGTCCTGTTCTGGACCTCAAGTGAAAGAGAACTGTGCGTCATGCTCCCCGTCCCATGAAGGCAAAGAAAAAAATTTCGTTGCCCCTAACGTGATTTTCATGCACGATAACTTCAACTCCAAATGGCACTCATCTGTTTGCTCCTGGAGCCGAGTGGAAGAAGGGTGCTGGTCAGGGCCGAACAGCTGCCATTAAAACAAAGCAACTCGATTAGCTTTTCATACTTTGCAGGTGATGAATGAAGGGCAAAGAGAAGCCTGTTCCCCGTGTAATAGGGCAATAATAGGAGACTCATTTGGGCTGCTTCACTCCGCTCTGGCTGCTGTCAGCTCTTCCATTATGCACACAGGTTTTCAGGAAGGTGATAATTCAAGGAATCAGGAAAAATAAAAGGAAAGCGAATTAACTGTGGGCTGAGACGTGGCCAACAGGGTCTCTGCTTGCACGTGCAGAGCCCAAGGAAATATGAAGGCGGGTCACTTACAAGTCTAGGCCAGAGAAATGGCTGTTTCCTGGCATTTTTCTTTGCTGCATGGTTAACTGCAGGACCAGGCCACCGCTGAGCTTCCCAGTTTGAAATGCAATGAGCCTCTATTCTGACCTCGGGGCGCAGAAGACGGCATTGTTAGGAGTGTGATGCTGGGGTGCCCGGCTCTCCCAGGAAGATGGTGTCCTCTTGGTCGATCAGCACAACGGGTAGAGAGTGCTTCAAATTTTCCTCGCAGGCTAACTCTTCTTTCTCTCCTACCTACCCTTCTGGTAAGAGGTTATACTCAGGATCTGCATTGCTCTCTATTACTACAACCTTGCATCTGTCCCCTGCCTGGTTCCCTAACAGTCTAGGGGGACAGCCCAGGGAAGGTGTCAGCCACGACCTTTCAACGGTTCAATTCCAGTGGCTAGATAAGAGGGGCTCTGAAAACATCTGCTGAATGAAATTTAAAAGATGCTTTTTTGCAATTCCTCATTTTCCTGGGCATTCTGCTCGTTTCCCCTCCCAGGTCACCCTGTTTTATCCTTGGCTCTCCATTCGCTTTGCCTATTCATTGCATTTTAACGGTCTTTGGCTTCTGCTGGCTGGTTGGTTCACTCAAAATATTATCTTTATCTGATTTCTTTCATACCCAGAGTTGCAAAGAGAAGGACTGGAGATCCTTACATCCTTCTCTCTGGTTCAGACCTCAGTGATGAGCTCTTGGACCTACAGAGTTGGTGATCCCCTCTTGAATGGCTCACTGGTACATCAAGTTGTGGTTCAAAAAACAAGACTCATTAACTCAGCTCTCATCCCATCCTGACACTTTTTTGTTATTTTTATACTACTAGTTTTAGTCACCTCAGTCATAAAGGTGGACTTCATCTCCTCAACTTCAACATTTGGGCATTATTTTTATTTCATAACTGTTTGCTCTTACTTTACTGGGTGAAATATTTAATGCCAATGCCAGACACCCTATCATTTTATCTTGAGTTATGATACCATTATCCCACCCCACTAAATTTTACAAACCCTTAATATTTAAAACCAGCTCCTGTTCAATTTTCTCCCAAGGACTCAAAAAGTATCTTCAGTTAAAAACAACAACAACAACAAAAACAGGACCTAAACAAAATCTACATAAATTGCATTTGGCTGATAAGTCTATTCAATAATTTAAAATCTGCAATAGTTATCTCTTACCCTCTTTTTTTCATGTCACGTATTTGTTGAAGAAACTGGGTATTCAGAAAGTTTTTTGTAAAGATCATTAATTCCCTGTGACATATATTAATAAATCTCTTCTAAGATAATTTATAGGTTATTTGGAGCTCTCAATGGATAAGGTGAATATAACAAGATCTACAAATCTTTAAGGCACAAATTCATTGATTTGTACATACAAACATGTATGTGTCAAATAATAGCGCCATCCAGTTAGAACATATTTAGCCCCCAGAACATTTCCTTGTGCCCCTTTCCAGTTATCCACTACCCCCAGAAGTCAACACTATTTTGACTGCCATCAGCATAGACTGGTTATACTTCATGTTAAAGGATTTATACACTATGGAATATTTTGTACCTCACTTCTTTCATAAATCCTAATGTTTTTAGGTTTCATCCATGCTTTTGAATGTATTTGTAGTTTATTCTTTTTATGGCTGTGTACATAGTCTTCTATTGTATGAATATAGCATGATTACCCATTCTCCTGTTGATAGACATTTGGGTAATTTTCAGTATCAATTATTGTAAATAAAGATACTAAAAGCATGTGCGTCTTTTTGAAGACATAGACACCCATATCTTATGCACATACGCTGGGTCACAGAGGAGGCATAGGTTTTGTTAATGATTGCTGGTTTTCTAAAGTGGTTTACTAGGTGATGTTCTCACCAGCAAAATATAAAATTTCCATTTATTTCACATCCTCTCCAACACTTAATATTATCAATTTTTAAAGTTTTAGCCACTCTGAATATTTTGGTGCTGGCATTTACTTTTTTTTTTCTGAAGGACTGAAAGATATTAATAATCCAATAACTTTCATAAGTGTTTAGACATTAGTAGGAACACACTCTTACAAGTGATATTTTCTGACATCAATAAAATGTAATTGAGGCTGGTGGGCCAAGAAACATAAAGACTCAAATCTCATCAAATTCTTCCCTTTCAAAATTCTTTGGCAGATGTGGGCATCTATAAAGACTCAATATCAAAAGCTTAATGTCAGCCTGGCCAGTTACAGATAACATTACATGGAGCAACAAGTGTTCTCCTAGGAAAATCTCAATCTTGGCTTCTGGTTACAGTGGATGTATCCATCCTTTAACTTACTAATTACCTAACAAGATGTGTGAAAATGGACAACCATGTGTCTAAGAGGATTCAACTAATAAATGAGTATTTTGCAAATTGCGCAGCTCTACAATGTATTAAAGCAAGTTAGTGGCAAATGAAAACAGCTGCATGCCCTAAAAACCCAGGAAAGAACACTCATTCCTCCTTTATGGTATAAAATGGCAGTCAGGAAGGATGAGCTGGGAAGGAAAGTAACATTGGTCCAGTACCTACAATGTGTCCCGTATTATGCAAGACCTTTAATGTAAATACAGTCTGGACTAATTCAGCCATGACTAAAATAGATCATGGTGGGTTTTGTTACTCCATTTTACTGAAGATGAAGCTCAGGCTCAGAAACATTTAGAAGCTTTCACTGTAAATACCGGAGCCAGGATGTACCCAGGAATAGAGCAATGCCACGGAGTCTTATCTTACAAGGAAGATGGAGATTTTATTAAATTTCGAGATAATATTAAAAGTATGCATAAATTATGATAAAATCCTTTGCGTTTCCCACAAAGTCGGGCAAAGTGGCTTGGTGGTTGTAACCCTAAACAGTACTACTTAGGTATACTAAAGCTTGAGTATCAGTATGTCAGATTAAAAGAAAGAACAAAAGATACATACAGATTCAGGGCTCTCTGAACTTCTGCATTCGTTGCAAAATCTCTAGTGATAAACATGTATGGCAGAACAGTCTCAAGCATTCCTACTTGGGTGCAGCATTTGCTCCTTTGAGTATTACTTCTCTGTGCTCATAAAATAAATTATATCTGTCTGCTGTCCTGAGAATTTAATAATATAGGGGAATCACAGGTATAAGGAAGAAGGTTATCTTCTAAAATCAACCAAAAGGTAAAATGTGTTTACAGTATGACCTCTTTATTCCTATGGATTATGAGTATAACTGAGGTTCAGAGAAATTTGACATATATATGCCCAAAGGTCTAGTATATATCGGACAACAAACTGAACCCATTCATCTACTTCCAAGCTCAAAGTTGAAGACTATTTCCATGAACCAGCGGACCCGTGGTTTAGCTGCAGTAGACCCAGAATCATTTTACCTAGAATTTTATATACTTCAGACTGACTCACTGTCTCTCAGTGAAAGAAAAGGTAGGGAAGCTTGCCTACAAAACTGTGTATACTGGACAAATACTTCACTCACTAGAGAAGAAAGGTCAACAATTCTCCTCTTCAAAGATGAAATGCTTTGGGACAGTTCTTTCCAAGCTTCATGCTGCTGTGATCCTCCTAACAGATGGTGCTTTCCAGGGAGCAGGCTATGCTCCCTGTATATGTATCCAGTTGTGGATTTCCTGAGTTTGCTCTAACTATATTCCATTCTCCCCTACTCAAGAGAACACATCAGAATCCAAGGTCGTTAAAACGTCATGACTTAAGGGATGTTGATAGTTCTCAGTTTTGTATTAAGAAATGAATCATTCCCTTGGGATTCCTGGGTGGCCCAGTAGGTTAAAGCCTCTGTCTGCAGCTCAGGTCATGATCCCTGGGTCCTGGGATCAAGTCCCACATCGGGCTCTCTACTCAGTGGGGAGCCCGCTTCCTCCTCTGTCTCTCTTTCTCTGCCTCTCTGCCTCCTTGTGATCTTTGTCTGTCAAATAAACAAAATCTTAAAAAAAAAAAAAAAAGAAATGAATCATTCTCAAATGGCTGTCTTTTTGAAATGCTATTAGAGCTTTTGTTTGTTTGGTGACACGTCCATAACCTAATAGGACACTGAGATCCTCTAGCTTTATATTTTCCCTAAAGTGAAAGGAACTGCTGAATGGTTTTGGGTTTGTCAGTTACATGATCTGATTTATATTTAAAAGTATATTGCTCAAGAAGAGAGAGAGAGAGAGAGAGAACTGTCATATGAAACAGCATGGATGGACCTTGAAGGCATTATGTTGGGAAAAATCAGACATAGAAAGATAAACACTGTATAATATCACTTATATGTAGAATCTAAAAAATAAACAAAACTCTGAATTTGTAAAATAAAGTAGAATAGAACAGAGCAGAATAGTAATTACCAGGGACTGGGAGGTGGGGGAAGTGGAGAGATATTTAAGAGTACACACTTGAGGGGCACCTGGGTGGCTCAGTGGGGTAAGCCTCTGCTCAGGTCATGATCTCAGGGTCCTGTGATTGAGCCCTGCATTAGACTCTCTGCTCAGTGGGGAACCTGCTTCCCCTCCTTCTCTCTCTGCCTGCCCCTGTGCCTACTTGTGATCTCTGTCAAATAAATAAAAATGTTATGAAAAATAAGAGTACACACTTGCAACTAGTAGATAAACAAGTTCTGGAGATCTAATGCACAACATAGTGATTATAATCAACAATATTGTATTATAAACTTCAAAGTTGCCAAGAGACTACATCCTAATTGTTTTCAACATAAAAAAGAAGTGATAATGCAGTATAATAAATGTGTCAAACCAACACATTTGAAAACCTACACAATCTTATATGTCAAGGATACCACAATAAAAGAAAAAAAGAAAAACCTCTAGGTTTATAAAGTGTGACAGTGACACACTTGTGTGACAGGGGTACTCCAAGATGGATTTTAAATGGACAAACAAGAAGGGATCCTTTGAGGATAAGCTAAAGAAGAGAGAATAGAGTCAGATATCTTAAATTAAATCCCAGCTTTATTTTGAACCACCTGTTAGAGCTGAGGCAACCTAGTTCAGCTTTCTAAGTCAGTCTCCTCAGTTGTAAAATGAAGATACAGTCATGTCTACTTCATAAGGCTATGCTGAAGATTGAATCAATTAATACACATAACATGCTTAGAGTGCTTAGTACATAGTAAGTGTTACATGTGATGCAAAGACAATTAGGGAAGTAAATAGGAAAGATGAGCATAACTGGTCATGTTATTAAGAAATAGCCATCTTTAGCCTTAAAGAGGTAACTTACACATTGGAAATGCCCTTGAAATAGTTTTTAGTATCCTGATGCACAAAAGAGTGGTTAGAATGATTTTGAAGGTGAAGGAGAAGGTATTCACATAATGTGAGACATAACAACCTTAAGTTCACACAGGACACCAAGGTCAGAAGAGATTTCTTGGGTAAGTATATGGAGATGTCCACAGATTTGCTTTATAATACCAGGAAAGGCAGTATAATCTGGTCTTTAAGAGGATGGGTGTTAGACCTGGAGAACCCCTGAATGAATTTCAGTTCTATGATTTACCTGCTGTTTCATCTTGGGAAAGTTGCTGAACTACCTTCATTCTCGGTTTCTTCATCTATAAAATGGGGATAATAACTGGAACTACCCAACACGTTTGTTGGGAGGACTATGCACAAGGATACACAGAGTATTTGGAATAAGGTCTGATGCACAGTATGTTCTTAGTACCTGTCCATGATCATCACCATCAGGAATAGAGAGCAAAGTGAATTCACCTACTTGAGCAGACCAGAAAGATCGATAATTTATTCTAATGGAAATCAAACAGGTAGAATAATGGTGCTATAGATGCATCTACTTTTCTAAGTGTCCTGAGTAAAACCTTCTCATGAAGGAAGAAAAAAAAAATCAAATTCATCTGCTCCAACAGAACCATCACATCAATTAAAAGGCCTCCATGCCTTTAATTGAATTTTCAAGCTGATGACAGATTCTGTGTGAGCAATGGCCCCAATGACTGAAAAAACTGAGCATGAACTCAAAGTTGGTTGCAGTGAATAAACAGAAGTAAATATAATTGCAACCTCCTGGTTTTCCTTTCAGAGCTGCAGCTAAATGTTCCATTAGAATGGTTAACATGGAAATTGGTGTCCCCCAATCAAAACATCATACATAACTGAGTCTAGGACTTGAGGTCACAGCATATTTTCAGCATTTTTTATTTAAAAAAATGAAAAATCAAATCTTAATATGGTATAAAGATAACGTCAAGGGCAAAATGGTGTAATAGGAAAAGTCAGAAAATGAAGGCTTTAATATCCTAACATCATTTCTTTTTGTGTCACTTTAGGTTGCTTTGTAATGCACAAGGCAGGCAAGTTGTGACCATTCTTGTCTTTAACCTTCCCAAGACTCAATTTACTCATCTGTAAAACCTCAAATAAAACATTTATCATGCCTATCACACAGACCTGTTGTAAGAATTGAAGGGGACAATGTATATAAACTTGAAAATGCTAACATCTTATAAAATGTTTTATTAGAAATTCTATGGGTTTCTTATTCCTTAAGAATACTCCAAAAGAAGAAGAAATAAGTTCCCCAGTGCCACTGAAATACTTCTAATGATCCTGCTGTGCAGCTGGGGACAGATGATCGAATCCAGAGGACCTGCATGGCCGACTCCTTTAAAAATGGAAGTCAGGTTCTCTAGCAATGATGGGAGGCTGCCAGTTTATATCCATGCATCCTTTTAATCAGTACAACGTCCTGCCTAAAAGCCACTCTTTACCACCTGTGGAATTTCCAAATTCACTTAACCGGCTGCATTCATCCACACACAGAATGTTGAGCCTGTCTAACCGTGAACCACAAAACGGGGCAGAAAGAATGCCACTAACTTTGTAACTTACAAAGAGTGATTGCCGGCCAAGGTTGTTAAAGGGATCGATAGTATTGAAAGAATGAGTTGTGGTGAGCAGTGTATTGACCATTGAAAAGAATGATGGACAATTACAGTCCCGGCCCAGCATCAGTGTGAGAAAAAGGTCACTGCTGAAAGATGTCTCCGTTCCCTCTTCAAAAAGTCCTTTTATGCTTGATTACAGTTCTTTTTCCTCTTCATTATTCTGTTTTCTCAAGTGGTCCTTTCAGAATCTTAATGACAGTGAATAGCACCATCAAGCAGATGGTAAACATATCACTTACATTATTAGCATTTCATAATTTTTACACCCTGTATAGAAAGTCATATAGAACGAGAATCTTGGAAAACAAGACTGCCATTGGTGCATTACTTAAAATGCAGAAACTACAGTTGTATATCATTAAGGCTACAAATTGAAATTCCCTCAAAGTGGAAGAATGAACAAAGTTATGATTCTCTAGGTGGTGTTCATTGCCTACTGTCATATATATTGTGTAATGAACATGTGTTACAATTAAAAACCTAGCTAATAATCGGCAGTATGATCCATGGGCAAAACTTATAAATTATGACTTAATATTACACGGAAAACCATCACCTTGGCATTTTTATGCTTTTGTGAGATTTCTTCTTGAAAGGGGAGTTTCCTATTGAGTAAATATTTGAATTTAACTTCTAAAAAGGAATAAACAGAGAAAGAAAGGCAACCTTTTTCTTCTCTGACTTCCTGCAGGGGTTATGTGTTATTATATCTGCATCTTTCACCTGGTTTTCGGATCTACACAGAGAGGATCATCACTGATTCAACTCCTGATTCATTTCTGTGGGACCCGCAGTGTGCGGCATTATCGTGTAAAAGGTCGACACAAATACATGTGTCTTGATAAGATGGATGGATTGAAAAGGGACTAGATGAATCCAAGAAAGAAGACCTGTGTATCATCGAGGCCATGCAACATAGTAGTTCCAAAACTTACCTGTGCCCCAAATTGATCAAAGAGTTGTCCGAACAATTCATTCCCAGGCCCCTCTCCAAACATAGTGGATCTATTTCTCCCTGGAGGGACCTGGAATCTGATTTTATGAAAAGTATCCCAGTTGAATATTTTTTAGCCAGTCTAGACATAGTGTACATGGTGTATATAGTGATATACATAGTGTAGATAGTGATAGTTAAGTCTCTTTGAGATCAAGAAAGCCCTTATTGCTAAATCAGGCAGAGACCCCTGATTCACTCCACAAGCCATCTCTGGTAGTGTGGCCACTGAAGATCTACATACTCAAATTGGTCCATGGACCAGCAATACACCTGGAAGCCTGTTACAAAAGTTGAATCTCAAGCTGTGCTACAGACCTACTGAATAAAAATCTGCATTTGAACGTTATCTCCTGTGATTCACATGCACAGCAGTGGAAGCACTGTGTCTAGAAAAATGTTCCAGTGTAATATATAGACAGGCATCCACAGCATCTCCTGGCAGGTTATTAGAAATGCAGAATCTTGGGTGCTGCCCCAAACCTAGTGAATGAAAATCTATGGAGGAGGGATCTAGGAACATATATCTATATTTTAAACAAAATCTTCAGGTAATGTTGTGCGTACTAAAATTTGAGAACCACTAATCTAAGGCACCATGGTAAAGAGTTGTAGGTATACACTTGGGCTCACTGCAAAAAGATGTATTGGTCAATTAATAATATCTATCGAGGTACAGAAGGGGACAAGTAATGAGATTCATGCCACATATTTATTATCTCTGCTATAGATAGAAAACTAGACTCATGGATATGATGCTCTAAGAGCAAATACATCAGCCTTTGAAGAAATAAAAATCGGTACCAGGATAAGAAATAAAAGATGAAAAAGCAAAAAAAATAAAGAGTTAGTGGGGGGAAATGGCAGGGAAAAACAAGAAAAGGGTCAAACCGTATTCAGATAAAACGAGTGTGGCCATATTCTGGTAACTGTTAAAGCTGGATGATGGGTAATGAGAGTTTATTTTACCATTCATTCCACTTTTGAGTATATGTGAAATGCTTTATAATAAAATGTTTCAAACTAAATCCATCCAGTGATACACTATTGCCTATGTAGTTAGAAGATACTAAGAATATTGATGACACCCATTGTTGTTCCACATTCCAAAGGTGGAAAAGGAAACCCTCATATATTGTTGGTGGGAGTATAAATGATTGTGGCCTTTTGGAAGGCCACTTGATAGTAAATATTAGAATGTTTAAAAATGTTTCATACATATAGACCCAGTAATTCTATTTCTAGAAAGCTTATGTACAAAAGAAGTCATCCATTCGAGTATGGATATAGTACAAAGATATACACTGTGGTTTTATTAACAATTTGGAGAAAGTCTACTCACTAGGATGGAACAGTTTAATCACTGTGATATGCTCATTGTACAGACTATGGTAACACTGTTATTGCTAAATGGCTTAACTCTAAACATACCAATCTGGAAGATTGTCAATGGTAGATTGTTGAGAAGAGGAAAATGTCTACCATACACCTTTTTTAAAAGATTTTAAAAATTTATTTGACAGAGATAGAGGGAACACAGGCAGGGGGAGTGGGAGAGGTAGAAGCAGGCTTCCCGCCAAGCAGGGAGCCTGATGCTGGGCTCTATCCCAGGACCTTGAGATCATGACCTGAGCCGGGCTTGATCCCACGATCCTGGGATCATGACCTGCGCTGAAGGCAAACGCATAATGACTGAGCCACCCAGGTGCCCTCTACCATACAGTTTTAATGGGAAGCAAAAACAGCCTTAAGTTGTGGGACTCTCTTTGTAATACACAGAAACAAGCCTACGGAAGTCTAATTCTAAACAGTTAACGTTTACCTCAGGGAAAGAAAACATCTACTTTTGGAAAGACATGTATCACTTTTAATTTTGTACAATTTTGTACAATTCTTTTCACCTTTTGCATCTTGATCCATGGGACACAGTTCTAGCCAGGAGATTTAAAGAGGGGTCCCTGGGAAAATTCTGAAGCCTGAGAGAGCTTATTTGTGGGATCAGATTCACATGGCCCTTCCGTGGCTTTTTTTTCCCTTCCTCCACTTCAAAACCTGGATGAACAGCTGAATAAGGAGTGGTTGTTTTGTAAGGGCTGGACCACTGGATCCAAGCTTAGCGATAGCACAATGGAAAACCAAAGAAGTCTAGGTTCCCGGTGGAAGTATGGACTCACTGAATGGGCCCAGAGTAGTTCTTTTTCAAAGTCCTTATACAAGTAAGATAAAGCTATTAATTTAGTTAATTTAATATTTTTCAGACTTCTGTCACTGAAAGTCAAACAGTTCCTGGCCAAAGCCAGGTGTCCAGAGACATCTGGTCTCAGTAGAGAGAGAACATACATACTAATACATATGCAAATAGGCTTCTCCAAAGCAGGTACCTTGTACATCTGCTCCACCATGAATCTATAGCCTTAGCACAGTGTCTGGCACATAATTTAATGAAGGAATAAATGAATCTATTAAAGAGTAATATACTTAGTTGCCTCTAGATTGTGGGATTATAGATGATTTTAATTTTATTTTTTATACTTGCCTATATTCTCTGAATATTTAAGATGGGGTGAAAAAAAGCTCTTTTTAAAATTATTAAAACTGTACAGGAAAACTGTATGGTACAGCTCAATGATGAAGAGGCACGGTGTAGTCCCACAGATCACAACACGTTACGAATCGACTCTTATTCTCCTCTCTCCCTCCCTCCCCAAACTACTTAAAAAATAGAGTGAAAATGTGGATAAAACTCAATATACAAGATGAGTATTAGTCTGATCCCCCATCAGAATGATAAAGGAGGTTTACTCTACAATTATATTACATATTCATAAAGAAAAATTTTGAAAGTGGTTTCTTTTACAGTGATGGATGTCTGAAAACTCACCATAAAAATAATAAAAAATTAAGCATCTTTGTTTAGCTGCTGCTAAGAATACATGTATGATTTACAGTATTTCAATTCAGGGGACACATGTCTACCTCTCAAGAAAACTTTGCACCCATATCAGCTGTAACTCCTCTGGGTGGTACAACTCCCCCAACATCTTACAAAGAGTCACAGAGTTAAGATTTCTCAATCAGTGATCTTAATTGGGCCATAGGGCAATATATAGAGACAGTCAGGGTTGGCACCATGAAAGGGGTGCTACCAATATTTAGCAATGTTGCTACGTAATGCACAGAACTGTTCAGTCCAAAATGTTGATAGTACTGAGGTTCAGAAAACCCCAATTTACATTATGTTCCCCCTATCTTGTTACTTGGGTTCTATCTACTCCATACAAGTATTTTGATTGTGTTGACTTCAAGATTCTTAAAAATTGGGTTATTGGATTGGAAATCAACCAACTAGAACTATTTCTTTCTAGTCTTAGAATTTTAGTACTAGTTGTATGGTCACTTTATCTTAGATTCTTTGGTGAAACAAATGTTTACTGAGTGCCTCATAAGTCCTAGACATGGTCCCAGGCACTGAGTAGACACGGTCCCTAAACCCAGGTGTTTACAGTCCAGTAAAAGAGAAAACAACATGTCTGCACCTCAAGAAGCAGGAAGCCCAGAGAGGTGACGGCCCTGGAGAGCAATAAAATTAATTTGGACCCAGGTCCAAATTTCAGTTAATCATTCCCTTCTATCTATTCAGTAAACCAACAGCACGGGCCTGCTTCCTGGTCTTGACACTGTTAACTCTTTTGCTGGACAAATATCCTATTTGTCGAAATATCTTCCTATTTCTTTCTGCAGGATCTTTCATGCCATTCAGGCCTTCGTTCCAATGTCACCTCCTCACAGAGAAACTCCCGATTCGCCCAGTTACTATCAGCTCTAAGCTTTCTGTGTCTCATTGCTCTGGTTCATGTTCTTCCTCGGACAGTGTCTTGCTTCCTTGTGTCTGTCTCTCCAGCGGTGATTTTTATGACTTTTGGGAAAACATTCCACAATTCTTTAAGGCCTCAGATGATTTGAGATCTGAGGATGTGGGTGGTCTTACTTGAGACCCACATGCCTTCCTTCTTTTTCCTTTCTAGTCACTCTGGTCTTGTCCAGCTCCTTCATCAGAACATGCTGCCTCCCATGGGAATAAAAGGCACAGCATAGGGAATAGAGTCAAATGACACTGTAATAGAATCTTCTGGTGACTGATGGTAACTACACTTGTGGGGAGCAGAGCATAGAGGATAGAGATGATTAATCACTCTGTTGTACACCTGAAACTCAAGTAACATTGTGTGTCAACTATACTCAAATAAATACATTGAAAAAAAAAAGTACAGCTGTCTTGCAGCTTTTGGACTCTCTTTTCTCTGCCTAAAATTCTTTCCACCTCCTAGTGGCTAGTAGCTATTCGTTCTTGAACAGTTATCTTTAATCATGACTTCTTCCGCTATCCGCCATAGTTGCCCTCCATGTTTCTCCTCACTTATTCCATTTGAATTACTGCTTCCTTGGCCTGCCTTCTCTTTTGATGGTGACCCCCCCAAAGACAGGCCCTGTGGCTTCCGAGTCACTGCTGTCACCCCAGGGCTTGCCATAATTCCTTCTTTATGGTATGTGCTCAAAAATCTAAATTGCTTAACTTACTTCATCCTGTATCCTAAAGCGAGTTTTGAAGAAATAAACTATTTAATACATATTTTAAACTGTTTTAAAATATTAAAAGTTTTATTTTTAAAAAATGTTTTAGATCTCTTAAAACGATTTTGTTTATTTATTTATTGGTCTGAGAGAGAGAGAGAGCACAAGCAGCGGGAGCAGCAGGCAGAGGGAGAGGCCAGCAGAAGGGGAAGCAGTCTCCCCGCTGAGCAATGAGCCAGATGCAGGATGCGATCCCAGTGGGATCGTGACCTGAGCCGAAGGCAGCCACTTAACCAATGGGAGACACCAGGCATCCCTAAAATATTAAGTGTTTTAAAATATTTAATATTTACTAACACCTTTTCTGCTTTTCTCAAGAAATACTAGAAATACTAACTTTATGCAACCTCCTCTGTGTTTCTACAAATTGCATGTGAACTAAATATTAATTCTACAACAACCAACAGAAATGTAAAAAAGGTCGTTTGCTAACAGAATCACTTCCAGAGAATCTAACTCAGCAGGAGAGAAACAGAAAAAGAGAGACAAAGAGAAAGCGAGCATGCGTACATGGTCATCATCTCATTAAATTGAAGCAGAAGCACGTAATCGAACTTCTGACACAGGCTGGTGACATCCACAGCGTACAGTTCTAGGTGGGGGAAAAATGCAAATGCTAAAACCCTCTCTACTTCTGTGAGGCCCAAGATAATACGATCTATGGGTAGCTTAGTCCCCCAAAGCTGTCCCAGTACAAAACACTGCCTTCCACAGCCATCCAGACGAATTCCTGGAGCAGCCGAAGCAGGCTGTGTCTTGTCCTTGAGGATATTAGTTGCAGAACGATTTTTGCAAAGCACACCGTGAAGCTCACATTGATCTGCCGGCAGCATTTGAATCTGCAAGCAGAAATGAACTTTGGCTTTTCCTGAATGTATTGGCATCCCACCCTGTTTTGTTTTATTAATTTACCATTTTTGTCTGAACACCAGAAAGAAAGAAACATTGGGGGAGGTTTGGGGAATTTCCCCTTTCTAATTCCTCATTTAAATAAATCTTGCATCACGGCTCTTTGTAATCTTTTGCACTTCTCCATGAAAATCATCATTCTAAACACCATGGAGTGAAATGTAATTAATCTGTAATCTGGATTTATGAAATTGATAGCCCGAGTTTGGAATTGGAAATTCATTTGTGCACCTGAGTAGACCTTTCTAAAGTCATTTCAACTGTAAAAGAAAGAAAATAACACCACTCCAAGGCCAGCCAACCCCCACAGTTCTCGATAAGATCTACACTAATTTCTTATTCTTTGGTACATCAATATTCCCACATCTTTGCCTTGGGGAACGTCTGGGAAGCTGGTCAGAGCAAATCACCACATCTGACCTAAGCCAAACAGATTGATGGGAGGGTTCATCTGGCTTAGAGATATTTATATACAGGAATAAAATGTTGATCTAGGAGAATCCTAAGAGATCGTATTTTGCATGCCCTTGTTATAGTGAAGTTGAGTTCCAGAGATGGAAAGCAACGCAAACAAGTTACATAGATACTCATAAGGCTGAAACATTTCTTCTTGTGTGTGATACTGTTGTAACCCCCATCCCCCCACTCCAGTTTATCCCCCTCATTGTCTCAATCCTGGATTTCTCTAACAGTTTTCTAACTGCCTGCATCTACTCTTACACCCTCCAATCTCTTTCCCTACAGTAGCAAGAACAGTTTTAAATGATAGCTTACATCATTCTAGTCCCTTGGAACAACAGTGCCTCAATGTACACGTGCACACGCACACACACACACACACACACACACACACACACACGCACAAACACTGCAAGCTCTTGTCAACTCTACAAGACCACATATGACCTGACCCCTTCCTTTCTGGGATCTCATATTACTTTCCCTCCCTGACTCACCTTGCTTCAGCCATACTTGTTCAGTTCTTCAAATACATCCAGACCTTACTTAACTCAGGGCCTTTGCACTTGCTTTCCCCTCTGCCTGGAATGCCCTTCTTTCTCTCCTTTGTGTGGTTGGATACTTTTTACTCTGTAACTTAGCCTAGGTCTCATCTCCTTTTACACGCTTTGCTATAGGGAAACGAGGCTGCCCCTATTAGCAATATTACTTTTGCTCATGCTCTCTTTCTTTCCTTCATAACATGTAGTATAATTTGCTATTATTTCCTGTCACCTATTTTTACCTCCTTCCTCCATTTAAAATATAACACCTGTGTCAGCACAGGGCAAGGGACAGAGCAGGCACTCAGTCCATCCTTCCTAGTAGGGCAAAAGCATGACTATGACTTGAATCCAAAGTTCTAACCTCCCAAGCCAATGCATACCCAACAGTAGGAGGAAATGCAATGTTAATATTTTAGCAGTTTCAGCCCCTACCAAATGACACCTTAGCCTGATGTAAAGTTTAGCTCCATTTCAAAAACATTCACTGTGTTCCCAAAGCACACAAAAACTAAAGCTACCAACATTTCTTTTTAAACTAACAATTTCTGAATTTTAAAGTCTGAGAGGCTCCTAAAGACTGTACTTGGAATCTTTCATTTCATAGATGAGGAACATGTAGCCAAAACAGATGTGTTACCATATGTGTCACACACAGACACACACACACACACACACACACACACACACCCCAAAACAAAACAAAAAAACCAAAAACAAAACAAAAACAAAAAACCAACTCTGCTTATTCTCTTAACTCAACCTGTAGTCCCTTTTAAATCCAGTCTCTTGAAAAACCTGACAATTCACAATTTACCTGACATGTATGGAATTTTTATATTCCATTTACTACATTCTCATGTACCGAAGAATCACATACTCCATCACCAACTGTTTGTGTCCTTATAATATGCCAAGTCCTGGGTTAGAGAGAATGGGAGAAACAGCCTCTTGGCGGAGCAGGGAACCCG
>NC_081558.1:35850716-35859285 GCF_022355385.1 Mustela nigripes | reverse complement strand
AGGCTGGGCTCCATCCCAGGACCCTGGGAGCCCAAGGCAACTGCTTTACTGACTGAGCCACCCAGGCACCCCATAATGGGTTTAATCTTATTTAACTCCGCATTTTCAGGTTACTTTGTCATAGTCACTGAAGGC
Source organism: Mustela nigripes (assembly GCF_022355385.1). Lineage (NCBI taxonomy): Eukaryota > Metazoa > Chordata > Mammalia > Carnivora > Mustelidae > Mustela > Mustela nigripes. Next base: position 35,859,150 of record NC_081558.1, on the reverse strand, counting down.
TGGGCTCCATCCCAGGACCCTGGGAGCCCAAGGCAACTGCTTTACCGACTGAGCCACCCAGGCACCCCATAATGGGTTTAATCTTATTTAACTCCCCATTTTCAGGTTACTTTGTCATAGTCACTGAAGAGATGAGGAAGTCGAGGCTTCACAAGCAAAGTAGGTCTCCAAGCCAGAAAATGACCTGAGGACATATTGGTGCCGAGTAGATGGTGGTAAGCCCCCTAATCCTTCCCTCCTTGAAGGACACTCCAGTGGCCCACAGGAATGGATACGGTTTTCCAGAGTGCTGTGCTCTATTACAAAAAAGCAGCTTATCACCTGGTGAGAATAAGACTTTTTTAATGTAAAGTGATATTTATCTTTGGCAGAAAGCAAATGCAATACAAAGCCATATTTCACACTGTTCGGAGCTTGGATCTCATACATCTCCATAAGTCAATAGGATCGGGGAAGGAGAATTTTCCCCTGAGCATCTACTTACAGTTACGTAGTACAAATAGCTGTATACTTGAAAATCACTTAGTCACATCTCAATCACTTGAGTAAAACCCTCTGGCTGGCATCACATCCCCATTTCTGAGGTGAATAAGCTCACTGTATCATTGTATACATCTATACAACACACACACACAAACACACAAACAAACACACACACCCAGAGTATGTGTGCGAGTAAAATCTGCTAAGGGACAAAGTACAGGTAGATATAATCCCCCACTCTCAACTTCTGAACTCTTAACCCTTTGGAAACTGTCAAGTATTTGCAAAAAATACTTTGTCTTCTTTCATGCAAAGTCTTAGTAGACTCTCCATCTCTTTTCCAAGCTCTTTAAAGGAATAGATCTTTATTCCCTTTTGGTTCTTAGAAATCAGCTCTTTTTCCTGCCCACAATTCATTCTTTCTTCTCCTTGGAATAACACCCTGATTTTACTAGAGACATTATCTTTATCACATTCTCAGGGACGCTCTGTGCACAATCTTGACCAAGTGGAAGAACACAGTTCCATTCCTGGGACTACATAATTTGTTCCTAGACAAGGGTGTGACAAAGCTACACCTCTAAAACTTGATCTCAGGACTTCCATGGGTCCTCTTGGGAATCAGGAGCTCTGAATTTCCCTAGAATTTTAGGCCCTGATAGAAAGTAGACCTGGAGTGGCTAGGGGCCATCCTTGCTACCCATGACAAGATCTTCCCTGAGACTGAAACCAAACTGGAAGCAAGCAAGAGACACCAAGAAATGGGAAGGGAACTGTTTGATTCCTGGCATCCTGCCGTCTCTCAACCCAGCTCTGTCCTTGTGAAGTGAAGTAATTCAACCCAAAAGATTCCACCTCCACTTTTGGGGGTGGGGGGAGGGAGGGTTTAAGTTGTTTTGCTTGGGTTTCTATTATTTTCAACAGACTCTCGATTAATATAGATTGGAAATCAATATTTTTAAGAAGTCTTCAATAAAGACAATAAGTTCTATTCTTTTCTCACCATTTTGAGCTCATTTTCTAAATAGCTCATGTAGGCCAGATGGCTCCCATGTGTTTCGCTAATGAATTGTGAATTGAGGGTTGCCTCTTCTCTGCTGTTTAAACCATAATATGTCCCATTGGGTAGGTTTACCATACATTCCCAGGAAATAGTTATCTTTGACCTTTCCTCTAGAGCCTTCATCCAAAGGATTAACACTAAGGATAAAAGCTCCACACCAAGTAGAAGCATACTTTTGGTTGGATCTGTTAGTAGTTCCAGATTCTATTTTCATACTTGGCCCACAGATAATTTGGACCTCTTGAAAAATTCTTTATGCCTACAGGGATCAAGTTCCAAATGATGGTACCAATAGGAGAATCAGAGTTGCATAAAAGGCATCAAGACACATATATAAACCCTGAGAATTACCTAACTTTGCACACAATATCACACTAGATATTTCCTAACTCCAAGTGTAGACAGTGTTGGAAATTTTGGAACGTTCTAGCATCTTCTTGCTGAACACAGACACACCAAACATGAAAAGAATCACCTCAAAATAGTAATGGGTCACACTTCTAAACTTCTGTATACTGATGCTGGCTAAGCCTCCCCTGAGGTCACCCACAAAACCATGTAGGCAATCCTTACTCTAAGCTGGGGCTTACTTCCATCCTTAGTTCCATCCTTACTCTAAGCTGGGGTTTAGAGAGATTACCTCAGAAAACCATAGAGACTAGATTCAAATCCACTTCTGCTGGAAGCTTGAGGCCTAGGAGCCACTTCATGTATGCATCACAGCAGAGGGGAAGAATACATTTGGATGTGGCCCCCCTGCAGCCTGCCTTTCAGCACTGGGGCAAGTCCTCAGACTCCCTAGGGTTGACATGGGGACTCTTTCCCCCCAATCACAATTTGAGCCACAGGTTCTAGCAGGACCTTTGGTGTCCAAACCTGTTTATCTCTGACAGCACTAGCAAGGAGGGGACCCCTGTCTTGAAACTTCCTGAGGAGTATTTCCAGAGTGGGCCTCATAATCATCTCCAGGAACACTGATAGAAAAGCGACATCCCAGCCTTCACCCTAGACTTACGGAATCCAAATCCGCATTTCAGTAAGCCCCCCAAGGGCACATGTACCCTCAGATTTGCCATAGACTGGTTTGGAACAGGCTACCCGAGTGTGGTCCTTAGGCCAGCAGCATGAACATGGAACATGGGTGGGAGCAAGCCTGATGGTCATGAAGAAAAGAAGAAAAGCAGGGGGGAGGGAAGGAGCAAGGGAGGAAAGCACAAGATGAGGAAAGCAAGGAGGGAAGAAATCTTCACATGAGCTGGGAACTTTCACGTGCCTGATGTCACGGGGTATTAGAATTCATGTCAGTTCAGTCAGGCAAGACAGCTTAGGGTAATGAGTTAGTGTCAGCCACTCTGAAAGTTTACATCTTTTTTAATTATCATGATTACCCAACTGACTGGTTTCTTTCTAACAGCAGGGAGGTGTGGGGAGCAAGCCCTGAAGCAACATTAGCACCCCCTACAGCAAATGCATAAGGAAAACAGAGGAGAAATGTCACCAGACAAGAGGTGGGTATTTTTAGGTTTCTGGAAGAAAACCAAAGGGCTTCCTTTGACCCTCTTCTCCCACTGCCAGGGAGTCTGGCCTCTCCCCAGTATTCATTCATTCTTTTCCTTTCTATCCTTTTCACCTTTTATTTTCTTCACTGCATTTTCTCCCAGTGGGGGGAAAAATGATGATAAATGCCCATCCAAGAGAGGTCAAGTAGCACAGGAAGAAAATATTTCAGGAGCTCGAATATTGAGCTGACAATTGAACTGCCCACCCATCCCCCCCCTCCACTTCTCAGCGCCCACAGTGCGTGAGTCACCGGGGTCAGGTGGTTTTGGTCTCTGGTTTGGATCTGTGCAACCTCAAAATGTCAACGTTGAGGCAACACCTTAAAATACGTCTGTCCTTGTTGAAACTGAAACGGTGCTGTCTCCCCTCTCATTTTCTTATATCCTGACCTGGCTGTCCCTTTTTAGAACATTCTCTTTTGGAGCCCAAACTTTGGGCATCTTCTCAGTATAAGAAGGCCACGTAATGGCTGTCAAATACTTTAGAACTTTATTTTTGGAGCCGGTGTCATAAAAGCGAGCGACAAAATGATTCTGAAAATATGTCTCACCTCTTTCCTCTTACACAGAGTCAGAAAATTTCGACACAAAGGACAAGTAAAATGCATTGTCTGGACTGCCAGTGGCAAGGGACTACGGCTCTTCTAATGAGTTCATGACTATGAAAAACTCCAGAACTGAGTTATCTTTGCCAGGTCATATTCATAGTAGCATCAGGCAGCCTTAATAACATCTGACAATTGTCTAGCAGAGACTTATCACATGCTAGTCGCCTTCCTATGAAAGACGACACATTTGAAGAAATAAGAGGAGACACAGAAATAGCACTCAGAGGAAAAGAAAAGGCGGAAATGAAAAGTTCCGTACAGAGAGAGAGACGTAAGGCTTGGATCTCTTCACCCCCACCCCTTAAATACTCAAAAAGAAATCCTTCAAGCGACCTGTGCAGCCTAGAACAACATTTCCAGGATTTATCTGAGAAATCTTACCAGAATCAATGATCCTTTCACGAAGAGAAGGCCCCAGAAATTTCCCACACAAATTCACTTCAATCCAGGTGTGATAGAAAGTGTTCCGTCTATAGGGTGGGACCATTCTTGAGATGGCTAGGTACAAGGGCTCTAGGATCCCAGAGCTACACTTCAAGTTGTGCCTTCAGACTTGATTTTTCGTAAAACTGGTGTGAGTTGCTTCAGTTTTTGGAACTCAGATTCTTCGTCTGAAATACCCACCAGAACCCTAACACAGGAGAATTTTGTTTGAATAAAGTAATACATGTAAATGGCTTAGTATATAAATGTGGGTACAGTTAAGTTTTAATCAATGAGTTCCGGTGGTTTCATTTCCCACAAACAAGTGGGAACAAATGTTTACTGTGAGAAAAAACTCAGCTTGTCTTTGTTCACGTATCCCCTGGGAAGGAGGATCTTTTGCATGCGGGAAGACTGTCACTGGGAAATCGGTCTTTACTGACACCCAATGCTGCTGGAGCCTTTGGCAATAAAGTTTCACAGGAGAAACTTATGTTTATCGATCCAAAGAAACCTCCTTTGCTTGACTAAGCCCCAGAGTGGATGGGCCCCACTAAAAACTAGTCAGGTGGGACACAAAGCCTCAGATTATGACAAGACACCAATTAAACCTACACGCTTATCCCTGGGAGCTGAGTGGCGTCCGCTGGGGAGGATGGATGCAGAAGACAGATAAGCTGCTGGACAAAGGTGGCCAGATTCTTTGGCATTCTTTTCTCTCTCTCTGCACCTCCCCAGGCATTAGAAACTGCATTCCCAGTTCTGGCCATAGTCCCTTACTGTGTCTCCTGGAATGTCCTGTGCTCACCGTCCCTCCCCACCCCCCCAATACCCAATTGTTGGCAGCCCTGTGTTTTAGAAGAGTAGGATTTCAAACCTGGAACAGGTTTTGTAAAGGAGAGTAACCATACCATGAAGAGTAAACACATTTCTTTTCATGAAAGTTCTTTGTAAACCACGTAAAATGAGCCGAACGTCAGTATCACTAACCAGGACCATGAAAGGAGGTAGAGATTTACTTAGGGTCAGCCCAACAGGGCCTCCTCTTGGAGGTAAGAACATGAATTCTATTTCTGATAAAGCCTTCAACTTCACAACCAGGTGACACAGCTCTCTCCAATTAAAGATGCTTTATATACCCATCACATTCTGTTAAGCCCCAGATCAAACTTCACTCTCTCCCCAGCACAGGGACACCTTTACGACACAGCATGAAAGTGTAAATGACCATTCAGGCTGTGAATGAAATTGCATTACTGGAGGAAGATGACGGCCCACTTCTGTCTCAATTCAACCCCAGCAGTGAGCACTTACATTGAATGTTATCCTTCCCACAGATGACTTCTTTTCATCACAAAGAGGCATGGTTTAGGTCCTTAGGTTCAGAACCCTGAATGCCAATGCAAAACTTTGAACTTACTGTGTCCAAGGAGCTTCATCTGAGGACATTGGTCAACCCAAGATGTTAGCATTCCACTGGCTATATAATCTTCTCCTTCCTAATATTTGTAACTCTGACTTGCAGGTCTTTAAGATGACATCCTAGAGGTGTGAGAGGTGGGAAGTGTCCTGGAGAAACAGCCCAATGCTACTCAGGCCTGGCATCTCTATTAGCCACATCCAGACCATTCTAGGGTGTGGGGTTAGCTTTTGTCCCTCGGCAGCGCTTGCAAACCATGGGAGTGAAGGGACTTGGCTGTCTTGGGCTCGTTCTGTAACAAGCCTCACAGGGACAGCTTCTTCAGACTGGCCACGAAACTGTTTTTCATGTTCATGTGATCTTTCCGAGGCCTGGCGATGAACTCAGTTAGCTCAGGCTTCACATCACATCTGTGCCCCTGAGAAGTTCCTCTCCCGTGAGGGACAGTTCAAAACATTTTTTTGTGATTTCAGAATTCATAGAAATTCCTACTGGGAGCATCAAGTGTGACGTGGCCAGACCTTGCCAGGAGTCAATAGGCCCGTTTTGGTAGGATGCTGGGTGAGTGCACTAAGTCATCTTTAATTAACAAACGAGTTGCCCTTGATGATGGGGAGTCATTTTCACATGAAAAGGCTTCTCAAATTAGGTTGATGTTGGAAGCAGCAGGGCCCCCGGGCCCCTTTGGAATACACAGCGAGAATGCTGTGGTTAGATTTCCTAGCAAGAAATGATTAAGACAAAGAGAATGAAATCAACACATGTTAATAATGGCTGAGAAAAATTAAATAGGAGATTGAGATCTAAATGAACAGAGCCTCAGAAAGGGTTTTTGATGAGCTCCTTTTTGAAAAAGGTTTCAAGTTAAACAGAACCATGATGAAGTGAAAATAAAAATTGGAATGATGGAAATTATACTAAATTGAAAATGTTTCTTGCATTGCCAGCTAAGCAGCCTGAGAGTTTCTCACTTCAATATTATATAAAAATGCCCCTAATTTTTATGTACATTTTCACAACACGTGCTAATTTTATACAAGAGACATATGTTGTAGCAGATCTTAATAATTATTGATAAAATCATAACATCTTTTTTTTTCGTTTTATTGAGGTAAAACTGTATGATATTTAAAATATACAGCATGATGCTTTGGTGTATGTATATACTTTGAAAAGACTCCCCCCATCAGGTTAACATAACCATCCCTTCACATATCTACATATCTACCTTTTTTTTTTTTTTTTTCCTGGTGAGATGTTGAAGTTCTTCTCTTTTTGCAAGTTGCAATTATACACTGCAGCTTTATCAACTGTCATCACTGCAGTGTACTTTTGATCCTCAGACCTTAGTGGAAACCTGCAGATTCTGACTCAGTGGGTATGGGGTAGGATCTGGGATTTTTAATTTTTAAAAAGCTCCCAGGTACTGTTGTTGTGTGGACTGCATTTTGCATAGAAAACTTACGGGGTATCTTTGATAATATCCAAAGCAAAACATGTCCTAAACAATGTTGGACTACAATAGCAATGAGACAATAAAAAGAAATAATAGGTATTCAAATTGGCAAAGAAGAAGTCAAACTATCTTCACAGATGACATGATACTTGGTATGGAAAATCCAAAAGACTTTAAACTACTAGAACTCATACAGGCATTCAGTAATGTGGCAGGATATAAAATCAATGCACAGAAATCAGTTGCTTTCTTATACACTAACAATGAAAATATAGAAAGGGAAACTAGAGAATTTATTCCATTTATTATAGCACCAAGAACCATAATATACCTTGGAATAAACCGAACCAAAGAGGTAAAGGATCTGTACTCGAGGAACTACAGAACACTCATGAAAGAAATTGAAGGACACACAAAAAGATGGAAAAGCATTCCATGCTCATGGATCAGAAGAATAAACATTGTTAAAATGTCTGTATTGCCCAGAGCAATTGATACTTTCAATGCCATCCCAATCAAAATTCCACTGGCATTTTTCAAAGTGCTGGAACAAAAAATACTAAAATTTGTTTGGAACTAGAGAAGACCCCGAATTACTAAGGAAATGTTGAAAAAGAAAAAACTGGGCATCACGTTGCCTGACTTAAAGCTTTACTATAAAGCTGTGATCACCAAGACAACATGATACTGGCACAAAAACAGACATATAGACCAGTGGAAGAGAATAGAGAGCCCAGATATGGACCCTCAACTTTATGGTCAAATAATCTTTGACAAAGCAGGAAAAAAAATCCAGTGGAAAAGACAGTCTTTTCAATAAATGGTGCTAGAAAAATTGGACAGCTATGTATAGAAGAACAAAACTCGACCATTCTCTCACACCATACACAAAGATAAACTTGAAATGGATGAAAGACCTCAATGTGAGGCAGGACTCTATCAAAAACCTAGAAGAGAACATAGGCAGTAACCTCTTCAACATTGGGCACAGAAACTTATTTTAAGACATGTCTCCAAAGGCAAAGTAAACAAAAGCAAAAATGAAATTTTGGGACTTCATCAAGATCAAAAGCTTCTGCACAGCAAAGGAAACAGTCAACAAAACAAAGAGGCAGCCCATGGGATAGGAGAAGATACTCGCAAACAACACTACAAAGGGCTGATAATCCAAGATCTACAAAGAACTCACACTCAACACCCCCAAAAAAACATAATCATGTCAAAAAATGGGCAGAAGACATGAACAGACACTTCTCCAAAGAAGACATACAAATTGCTAGCAGACAAGTGAAAAAATGTCCATCATCATTAGCCATCAGGGAAACAAACCAAAACCACATTGAGATAACACCTTATACCAGTTAGAATGGCCAAAATTAATAAGACAGGAAACAACAAGTGTTGGAGAGGATGTGGAGAAAG
>NC_081558.1:35757703-35850616 GCF_022355385.1 Mustela nigripes | reverse complement strand
TGTTGGTGGGAATGCAAGTTGGTGCAGCCACTTTGGAAAACAGTGTTGAGATTCCTCAAAAAATTAAAAATAGAGCTACCCCTCAACTCTGCAATTGCACTACTAGGTATATATCCCATAGAAACAGATGTAGTGAAAAGAAGGGCCATATGCACCCCAATGTTCATAGCAACAATGGCTACAATTGCCAAAGTGTGGAAAGAGCCAAGATGCCCTTCAACAGACAAATGGATATAGAAGATATGGTCCATTTATACAATGGAATATTACTCAGCCATCAGAAAAGATGAATACCTAACTTTTGTATCAACATGGATGGGACTAGAAGAGATTATGCTGAGTGAAATAAGCCAAGCAGAGGGAGTCAATTATCACATGGTTTCACTTACTTGTGGTGCATAAGGAATAACATGGAGGACATTAGGAGAAGGAAAGGAAAAGTGAATTAAAATAAATCAAAGGGGGAGAGAAGCATGAGAGACTGTGAGCTGTGAGAAACAAACTGAGGGTTTTGGAGGGGATGGGAGTGAAGGGATGGGTGAGCCTGGTGGTGGGTATTAAGGAGGGTATGTATTGCATGGAGCACTGAGTGTGATACATAAACAATGAAACTTAGAATACAGAAAAAATAAAATTATATTAAAAAAAAAAAAGATGTTGGACTAGAAGGCTGCCAATACTATTCATCAATGTATCAAGGTGTTATAAGACTCTGAAGTCAAACCATCAGCAGCTGGTTTTTCTTGTTCTAGGGAATTACCATTATCAGAAATTTTGATGTGGAAAAATATTCGCTGAAAACTAGATTCACCATGACAACTGCTCCGTTAAACAAAATGACTACAGTCACAAAACAGTTTGTTAATCTGAAACAAAATATTTTAAAGAAAGTACTCTAAAACAGAAAACAAGCCATTATAGGTTTTTTTTTTTTTTTTTAAGATTTTATTTATTTATGGCAGGCAGAGAGAGGGGGAAGCAGGCTCACCACCGAGCAGAGAGCCTGATACGGGGCTTGATCCCAAGACCCTGAGACCATGACCCGAGCTGAAGGCAGAGGCCCAACCCACTGAGCCACCCAGGCGCCCCCATTATAGATTTGTTTTGTTTTGTTTTGTTTTGTTTTGAACAGAGACAGTATAACATACTCTTAATATTCAAAATAGTCAACAACATGCCATACAGGAACTCTGACCAATCCCAACCAACACGCCACATCAACTTAAATCTTGGCAGCCATAAACAACCAGGCTATACTAGCTAAACATCAGTTCTGATTTCTGATTCAATTTGGCTGCTTAACTTTTTTTTTTAAATTTTAGAATTATATTAGCTAAAAGAAAATTACAAAACTACTACAGAGAGCTCTTATATACTCTTTATTCAGCTTGGCCTAATATTAACATCCTATATAACCACAGTTCATTCATTAGAACTGAAAAATTACCATTGGTACATTACTATTAACTAAACTAGAACTTTCTTTGAATTTCACCAGTTTTTTTCACTTTTTTCCCTTTCCTTCTCCAGAATCACACATTGTATTTATTATTTATGTCCTCTTTGTCTCCTCTGATCTTTGATTATGTCTCCATCTTTCCTTGTTTTTTCATGATCTTCAGGGTTGGGAAGAGGTATTTCGTAGAATGTCCTTAAAATTGAGTTTGTTTGATACTTTCTCATGATTAAATTGAGATTATGAGTTTGTGGGAATGATATCAACCAGGTCAAGTGTCTATCTCATCATATCACAGGTGCATGATATAAATGTCTTGCATTGGTTATATCAATCTTGATCATTTGGTTAAGATGGTGCCTTCCAGGTTTATCCACTATACAGACAGTTACCATGTTTACTTGTTTTTCTTCCATTTATACTTTATTCTTTGGAAGAAAGCCATTCAATTCACCCCAGATTCTAGGGAAAGGGTAGCCAAATTTTCATAGGAACCAAACATTCCCTTCTATGCCCACTCTGTGAAGACAGACAATTTTCTCATTTGCGAAGTGGCTATTCTAATTATAATTAACTCAAGAAATTATTGTGAGGAGAAAATAAACTCATGAGTACTATGCACTTAGCTCAGTGCTTGGCACACAGTGGGTGTTCATTTGCCCTTCATTCACAGATTCAACAACTATTCAGGAAGCTTCAACCATGCCTGCGGCATTATCCTGGGTATCCAGATACAGAGTTTAGAAAAAAAAAGCAAAGAAAAAGAAACAGCTATACAGTCCCTGTTCTTGTGGAGTTAATTGTCTCCTGGGGAGGACAGATGTTAAACAAACACATAGAAAAAGGTAATGCTACAAACTGCAGGAAGTTATACAAAGGAAAAGGTCAGTATGCTTTGTCAGAAAAACAGATTAATGATGAGGGAGACTAATTTAAATTCTGGAGTAGGGTGGCTGAGCTTCAAAGAAGTGCTCTCTAGGAAAGTTATCTTTATCTGAGATCTGAAGGATGAGCAGGAATGAGAGGTAGGAAGTGTGAAGGGAAGGGGTCCTCTGTAGAAAACAGTATGTGCACATATGCCATGGCTAGAAATACTTTATGTGTTCAGTGATTAGGGGAAGGATGGCACGGTCAGAGATACTGAGTGAGGGGGATGAGATGTGAAGCTGGAGATGGAGGCAGGAGCTTGATGCTTTCTATTCTCCCAAAGGCCAAGCAGCAAGGATGCTAAGCAGGGGAGTAACATAAGGTGGTAGACAATCCTAAGTAATCATGTGGGCTGCAGGGTGGAAAACAGACCAGAGGAGAGAAGAGGCACTCATTCTGGAGATGTGACAAATGTGGCTAGTGCAAAAGCTGGGAGGGGAGACGGTGGCTTTAGGGAGAGGGAGACATAGTTGTATGCACTTGATAAACATATATACAAACATCAAAACTCCTCCAATCTTCTTCTTTCCCCCTATTACCCAGCTTGATTTATGTTACAGCTAACCCTCCAGTTGAATTTTCTGTCCTTCTGTCCCAAAGTCTGCAAAAGCATTCTTCACAATGCCAAGGTGAGGTACATTAATTTATATACAAGACAACATATGCTAAAACATCCAAAAACAATCATACAAATGCATTCAATGACATCTTTATCTCTTATGATAGACATCAGAGACTTTGTTTTTTTTTTTAAAGATTTTATTTATTTGAGAGAGAGAGTGTGTGCATGAGCACAAACAGGGGTGGAGAGGTGCAGAGGGAAAGAAAGAGAGAGAATCTCAAGCAGACTCCATGCTGAGTGTGGGACCTGATGTTGGGCTCGATCTCATGACCTGAGATTACAACTTGAGCTGAAATCAAGAGTTGCTACTCAACTGACTGAGCCACCCCAACACTCCCAGACACAGCAGAGTTGCTGATTAACAGATGGAGACATTATTCTCTTAAAGAGACAATAAAGGCACATAAAGATCACCACAGTTTAAGCATTATTTAAAATATGACTTTATACTACAATGTGAGGAAATAGGTACAATTGTTTCTTAAAGAGACAATAAAAGCACGTAAAGAACACCACAGTTTAAGCATTATTTAAAATATGACTTTATACTACAATGTGAGGAAATAGGTACAATTCTCTCCCCCACTTAACAGATATGACAGCTGAGGTACAAGCATGTTAATTACTTAATTACTTAATCAATATCTTGGTCTCATAGCCAATCTCCATGCTTGGGACCAGTATGACATACCTCAGTACTAATGGAGTTTTGGCTTAAGAAAACACTTGGCATTTCTCCTGGGGCTAAAGGAAGAAGTGAAGAAGTATATTTAAGAATGTGGAAACCCTTCAGCAACCAAGCAGTAAAAACTCCTGCCAGAAGTCAGTCAAGATCTTGCGAGAATAAATCCTTGTATTATACTCCACAACTGAATGAGCTGTTATAATGCCCCAACTTAAAGGTAGCAGGAGTAGCCATCTGGCCTGATACTAGAATCTAATATTCTGAAAATATTTTAATTCAATTTTCTGGCTTTGCTAAATAGTACATACTGAAGCAATTAGAGCTACTGCTCCAAAGGAAAGAATTATTAGTAAATAGATTCACTATGAATGAGTCATTAGTAAATAGATTCATTAACCCCATTTCTCTTAATAAAAACATGTTTGTTAAGGCAGAGATCTCAGTTGTGACAGATTTAACTGTCTGTCAGCCAGAGAAACTGGAGTAGCCTTTCACTTTCTATCAGCCTGCCTTCAATCATCCCTGCTTGCAGACATGTTAGACAAAAGAAAACCTCAAGAAGCTCTGGGTCCCTTCAACAAGTAAATTATCATCTCTGACAAAAAAGGCAAATGAACAAACAAAAAAGCTATAAATAACTCTAGGATGGGTTTTAGTTTTCCTTTAGTTATTCCTTATGTTACTGCCATTGATCATGGATCCTCTGAATTAACTTATAGAGGATAATCATCTCATACTACCAGAAATAAAGTGGAATATAAAGGATCCTTCCCAATAAATGTCACATTTAAGGAAAAATACTGAAGACTGTTGACTATACAGCAAGCCTTTTAGAAAGGTCCTCAGTTCTCAATACTTCTTTGGTACAACAAAGGGTTGGCCAATGTTTTGCATTACCCAGGTTTAAGGATTACTTATAATCAGAACCAAACCAATAAATGTAAATGGATTATGTTATTCTAAGTTGGACACAAACCAGATTTATGATATATAGATTTGTAAGAGAAATCTCAAAGGATAAAAATAACACTTAGTAGAAGGTCACTTGAAAACCACACTGTTTCTCTATTCCTTCTTTACTCAGTCACATTTCTCACATTGAATCACCCTACTTTGATCTAATAGTTTTGAGTTGGAGATGACCTAAAGATTTATCTGTTTCACTAGCACTTATTTATTGCTTCCTGTTTGGGCAAAATAGCCACTCTTTGGAGGAATTATTATTTCCTATTGTAAAATCAAATATCTTTGAGTGACAAGTAATTCATTACAAAATTCATTTCCTCTCCACCTTCTCAACAGGGCTAAGTGGCTGCCATTTCCAGGGGAGTTTTGGCCAGGGGATCAAATTACTTTTTTTGCTCATTTCACTGTGTAGGCTGGCATTATGGATTTGGCTTCCTGCCACCAGAATTAATTTGGTATTCTGTGATCAGTCAAATGATCGCACTACTCCCTTTCTGCCTGCCTGATAGACACCATGGCTCTTGTGAGAGTCAGACATGAACATTCTAGAAGGTCACTACTTTCAGAAAACTAAGACTTAATTGTGGTGGACCCACTGCTAAAACCTTGAATGATTTATAATATTCCTGCATATCTTTAGCTTCCTCCAGAGGTAATAACTATCCATCAAAGGACCTCTTTGGTTCCCATATGGATGAATTTCAGCAGTAGTATTTAGAAAGTGACTTGGGTAATTATAGCCCTACTCCCCACCATGATGGCATATGGAATAGTGTTTTATTTCAGAGACTTATGCAAATGATGGCACAAGTATCTTTCTTCCAGGTTTAAAAAATTCTTCTGAGGTTTGACTGAATTTTAGGCAGGAATTCACTGACATTTATGAAAAAGTACACTTTGCATCTTCCATCTCTGTTAACAGTCATCTTCAATGGCTCAATTTTGATGTAACTGATTTATACACTTCCTCAGTAATTATTTTCACTATCTCTATCACATAACCTAATATATCTTGAATTCTCATATCTTTTAGCCATGTTGAAAACCAATGCTCAATATGAAACACATTCATTTCTGTATGTATCTGTATAGTTTTCTATAAAATGTTCAGAACTTCAAAGAAACTGACTTCTTGATCATTTTTACAAATTTGCCTATTAGGTTTGTAGCTTCAGTTTGGACCTAGTGTCACATAATAATGACCTTCAACCCACATCAACATCTATTAGAAGGGGTGAAAAAACTATTTCAATGTCACAATTGTGTTATTTGTACTTTGCTACCTATTTCAACATTCTACTGATTAAACAGAAACATCACCTTCTAACTTGGTATTGCTGGCCAAGAAGAATGTCCTGATAAATTTTCCTCATGAGATTTCAGAAAATAAATGTTGTACTGCAGATCACTGGTAGCAGCTATCTTCCAGCAGATTGAAACATGAGCATATCTCACCTGCCATACATCTCCATTAGGAATCTCCAGTCTGGTTAGAGAGAGAAAACCTCAGCACAAGACAGTTAAAAAGCAATGCAAATAAATAGATGAGTGTACAAAGGTAGCACAGAAAATCAGAGCTAGGGGAATGGCAAGTAGTGAGAAAATCCCAGCAAGTGTGGCTAGCAAAGGCTTCACAAAGAGTAAGATTGGCAGTAGACCTTAAGATATAGATAGGAGTCAGTGATTACAGTAGACTGGATAGGCCATTAGGGAATAACGATTAAGGTACACAAGAGCAGAGAGATGAGACTATAAAAGGCACATTCAGTGTGATGATACCAATTTAACTAATACAGAACAAGAATTATAAATAGCAACCTCAAAAGTCAACCTTTATTGAATATTTCTATGTCCAGCCATTGTTATAAATATTTTTGCATGTATTAATTCATTTAATCATCACACCTGGAGTATGAGCTAGTTATCACTACTACCTACATGTTGCAGAGAAGTCAAAGAAGCATTGAGCAACCAGTAAACATTTTAAGTTTAGCAAGTCTTAGAGCTAGAATTTTAACCCAGTATTGTGGCTCTAGAAAGCACTTAGAGCTACTATTCTTATCTATTGCCAAATTTTGTGTCCATGTCTGTAAGGACCACACAGGTATGTGTGATGTCTGTGGATCTCTGACTAGAGAGAGCAGTGCGGACTATGGAGAACTGGAGAGGTCATTTCTTACACCAAATAGGCAGCCATTGTTCTGCTTCCACCTGTGGGAACATGGGTCCAGTGTTTTAAGTTTTGATTTTTCTAGCAGAGAATCTAGGAATCTAATTTGTACATAAGCACATTTTTTTAAAAGGGCAATGGTCGACATATCACCTGAAGATGAACAAGTTGAGATACTGAGGGATAAGGAGGAATGGGATTGAAATGTAGGCTCATATCTGATTACTGTGAGGCCAGAAATCTTGCAAAGATAGAGTATACAGAGCTGGACACTGATAGAAGAGCTTGACCCATGGAAAGGTAGGTCTGTGAATTTTATAGGGGAATAATTCATTGGATATATATATATGACTGGAAGGAGACATCAGAGGTAAGTTAGGTGAAGGAACAAGATGAGAAATAAGCCAGCTGAGATTTTGAGTGAGGGGATGTCAATAGAAGAAGAAAGCTAGTTTCAAAAGTTAAGTTTATCAATAAAGTCAATAAAAGAGCCCATGTATATGAAAGTCTATATTGCATAATTAAAATCTATGCTGTGATTTCAAATTATTAAAACTTTGGAATTGCATAGAACCCCTACTCGAGCTACGGGCTTCCCAGATGTGTCCTATCAGTGGGTTATGTATCATCCCTTTAGTTTTGGTTTTCTCACAGGTTAAAGCATGTCAATGCCCTCCTTCACCCACATATGGCTTTCCATTATCCTCAGAAAGAAATCCAGGGTCTTTATCTGGTCTTCAAGGCCCTGGCATTCCTACCTCTCTCAGAATATTCCATTCACAGAAGCCATGCTCTGTTCTTTACAAACACTGTTGCTTCCCCAAGACTTTTGCACATGATGGTTTTGATACCTAGAACACTTTTGAGTGAGCTCACTGATACCACTGCTTCCCTGAAGTCTCTGCTCAGATTTCATTGTCTTGATTCCTTCTTCTTCTCTTCCACCACCAGCTTTTCTCCTCTCATTTAGTATCTTTCTCCCCCACTAGAATGCAGGTCTTTCATTTCTCCATCACTATATACATAGTAGTTAGAATACTGCCTGGTCTAGAGTGCGCATTCTGTGAATGTTCGCTGAAGGTATGAATGAATGAAATGAAAATGACAAAGGCAGGGAAGAACAGAATTGCTAACAGAGAAGTGGTATGTAGATCAAATGAGACGACATGTGTAAGGCACTCAGCATATAGCCATAGCAAACATTAAAAAAAAAAAAGTATCTGAAAAAGATAGGAAGTGTCAAGATGGATAGAGAACTAGGAGCTTAGTGCTTAGTGCTCCAGATTCCTGGAGCTTAGTGCATTAGATGTTGAACAGGCTTCTGAGCAGCTCGCTCTCCCCACTGTCACCACCCAAACTCTTGTGGGTCTATCATCTGAATTCAGTGAGAAGTTGATTGGCCACCATGGTGTGTTATAAACTACTATTTTGTTTTCTTTTGTTCTTTTGCTTAAAGATAATCTATAAACTGCCACTTATTGCTGCTTTGCTGATAATTTGGAGATTTGTGAATGGTATGGTATTAAACTAAAAGCGAGAAGTGGAAAGAAAGCAAATGCCATTTCTATCCTATGTATTGTAGCTCTTTCAAAAATTACCATTCCATTACCATAATAAGGGAAATAGGGTTCTTTTTCTGATTTTTGTGCAATTATGCCCTTTATGAATAGTAATTGACTTGAAAATAGATCCCTGTCCTTCAGGGTCAGGCTCCAGGGAAGAAGAAAATTGCCAGAAAAATGACTAAGGGATCACTTAAGCTTGCCCAATTTGGCTAGAAAATTCCTTTTCTTCTCTGAATCCCTGTCTCAATGCCCACTCAAGCAATTTTCATTTTGCCTTTGGGGCTGGCCACCTGAAAAAGAAATAATAGATGGGAATTTTAAAGTAGGCAAAGTAACTTATTGCTAAGTCCATCAATGTTTTGGGAACAGAGCTAGTCTATTGACAATAGGAAGTATTATGGGTTATTCCTCCGGAGCCTGGCTAGACAAGGTAGGGGCCACCCTCAGGATAAAATCTGTGCCAGGAGTAGTGTAACTCAAGGTCTGGTTTCCAGGTCCCTAATACTGAGCATTATATATAATATATATATGTATGTATATATATATATGTGTGTATATATATTATATATATATATTATATATAATATATATATATTATACCTTCTCAGAATATTACAAGCAAATATGTCTTCTTAATTCTGAGATCGTTTCCAAATGATGCCAAAATGCTTGAACAATAATTGCAAAGTGTCTTCAGGTATTGAAACATCATCATCATCATAATAATAATACTTCTGCAAGGGGTATTATTATTATTATCCCCATGGAATGAATAAACAAACTTAGAGCCACTTTTGCCCAGGGTTATACAGTTAACAGGCAGAGAAGTTCGCATTAGAATCATTACACTGAACAATGAAACAGGGATAGGACTCTATGCAACTATGTAATGACTGGGCATGGTTATTCACTGAAATACTTTTTTCTCCAGGATGAATTTATTATATGCTTTCATATTTATAGTCTCCATATATGTTTGGAAGATGAAAAACCTGAAAAAAATTGTTCAGGGGGCCATTTTTCATTGTTTGGTGTTATTCAGGTATGTGCCTTTGGAGGACATGGAATTGAAACACATGCATCATAGCCAAGTGGCACACACTAGATTGGAAGCTCTGCGACCGGCCCCAGAGAGGAGATGGGGCTTCACATTGGAGTGATGGTGTGTCTTCTCTACCTCTGCCAGGCTTAATTTAATTCTGCTCCTTCACGTCTAGTGGTGAAGTAGATCTCAGGGTCTTTTTCATTTTTTCTTTTTCAGTTTTGCTTTCCTTTCTGGGCTTTAGTTGCTCAGTTTTATCTTCACCCACCCCAAATCCAGACTTGGCAGATGGGCAGCGGAGGACGCCATGTTGCTTTTGTTTCCTGAGTGGCCAATGCATATTTTCCGGTAACAGAAGCTCAATTTCCTCCAGAGAAACACCTTCATTTTTATTCTTATGTTGTTTGATACAAAGGACAATCTATATTGACATTGAGCCCTGCCAGCTGTGAAGGTATAAGGGATGGTCATGTGACCCACACCAGGTAATGTAGACTCTGTCTCAGAGCAACTGGTGATACACCAGCGAAAGATATTTTCTCCCAAGTGGAAGTGCTGACCTGATGCATGTGAAGCCTGGAGCTCCTGAAATATCTGGACTTGACAGGAAGGTTCTGCCCAGTAAGTGAAACTCAAGTACGAAAGGCAGAAATGGACTGGGGGAGACCAAATTCTAATGACATCATCGAGTTCCTGGATCTGGTTTTATTTCTGGATTATTGTACTCACTTAAGCTACTACATTTTAATTTTTTTATTTCCTTTTTTGGGTGCTTAAACCAATTTGAGTTGGGTTTCTGAAGGAAGCTGGCTTGTGTGTGGGCTGTCTTCTGACTAGGCATGCCAACTTTAATAAGATGTTTACTTTGATGTCTGGTTTCAGTCATTTTATAAACTTTTTCTTTCTAAGGGATTTATCTCATCCTTCATCTTTTCTCAATAATTTAATTTTATTCCTAGAAATGTCAAGCCTAAAGGCAAATTGAAATCTTCTCTCCACTAATGATTTAATTATGTAGCTTTATCAAGTGTTTGCACTTAGTGGTTCTTGTTAAGGCTTTGTATTAACCAAACTGAGAATTTCTTGGGTTCCTAAATCAAGTAGCCCCACCCTCAGGACTTTCCAAATAAAGTTTTGTGTTGCAATACCACTGTATAAGGCTTATCAGAAATTATGACAATGAATATACTTAGTGTTTCACAACAATTTGAGCTATTCTTCTGACAAGCATGCATTGAAAGTCAGTTATGTTTTCAACACTCACATTCATCTGATTCTGAATGTCCAGGTCTTAAAAGGATCTTAAAATGACATGTGTTTTTTTTTTTTTTTTTCTCCCCAACAGTTTTGCAACTAAGAACTCCAGATAGGGTCAGGGTAACCCTTAATCCTGCCCTTAAGTTAAGAGTAGTTTGATGTTCAATTAACTTTTTTGTTTTGTTTTGTTTTTAGATTTTATTTGACAGAGAACACAAGTAGGCAGAGACGCAGGCAGAGAGAGAGAGAAGAGGAAGCAGGCTCCCTGCTGAGCAGAGAGCCTGATGCAGGGCTCAATCCCAGGGCCCTGGGATCATGACCTGAGCCAAAGGCAAAGGCTTTAACCCACTGAGTCACCCAGGTGCCCCAAAATTAACTTCAGTTTTTAAAGGATACAAACCACAGTCCAAGAATTTAAGTCACCTTTCCAGTTACATGACATAATTCGCAACAACAGAATTTTTACACCTTTCCACAAAAATGAAGACAAAGAGTGATCAGGCTAATTGATTTGGGCTCAGTGCAGAAACACTGCAGGGAGCTCAGAGCACAGGCTACCCACCAGAACGTGATTCAGTCATCTAGTGGCTAGAATTTCCCCTTAATTTTCTGTGGTAGAGTCACAAGGCATGCTGCTGGCGCTTTTTTGTTCTTTTTTTTTTTTTTTTTTTTAAATCAGACATGATGATATTCTTCTCTTCTCCCATGCAGGGCTGCATTTGGATCACTGGCTCAAAGGAACTTGCAGAAAAAGAAAATGATCCAGGAAATGCAAATTAAAATGGTGGGGGCGGGACTTGGGGAGAGAGTGAAATACTACCCACATCAAGCTGGCAGCCCTCTAGAACCCCTGGCCCCAGCGCACATGGATCCTGTCCAGCCTGTCACCTCCAGGCCTCTCAGCACCTGTAGCAGGAGCGACTTGAAGTGGCTTCAGGCAAAAATCACCCTGAAACTGACAAGATTCCAAATGTGGCCACGTGAGAAGGACTGCGGAAGTTCACCAGGTCTGGAATTAAGACAGGTGTTAGCTCTGGTGACATGTAAGACAAGAAAAAAAATAATCCTCCCATGTTTTAGCTTTTATTTTGTTTGTGTGGGGTGGGGGATTGTTTGTTTCTTTGTTTGTTTTTGGTCCTTAAAGCAGAAAGAGAAGCAACTAGACAATTCCTAGCAAAAAGAAACTCTCCCCCAGAGGATGCATATGGAACCAAGAGATTTCATTAGTGTCTGAGGGGATATTCCAAATGGAGTTTCTTCAAGCTGATACACAACAAAATTTTCTGTGTTTTTAACTAAACCTGTCTTTTACAATCCAGAGAAGCAAAGAAGGAGAGAGAGCCAGGTAAGAGGTACAGAGGGTAGTTGGACATTTTAAGAATAGCTCATAAGCAGTGAAGTTTCTTAAGTGTCAGGCATTTTACTAATAATTTCATGCAATTCCATTTCATTTGTATACCAACCCCATGAGGTAAGAATCATTATCCTATGGCATTTAGGTGACAGAGAAACTGAGGAAACAAGAAGCTCGATAAGCAGTAGGGCCAATATTTGAACTCATGTGGCTTAATGCCATGATTTTGTTTTTCCTAATTCCACATTTTAATCTTTATTATCTCTTTATTATCCTTCAGAAACTTCAGAGTTACCTATTCTTTTCCCCGTTCTTTCCTCCCATGGGAAAAATGGAGATGTGCCCATTTTCCAAGTAGTTTAATCCTGGTATTATAGTTAAGTTGCGAACCAGTCCATGCAAGCAGAAACGGAACTGTGGACGGCGCCCTATTACACAACAGTAACAATCCTGAGATTGGGAGCAGTGCTCTGCCGTCTGGAAAGTCCTTTCCCTGTGTAATCTCATTTCATATTTGCAACAGACCAGTAAAATCTGGAATTATTAGCTCATTCTACAGAGAGAACATTGAGGCCAAGAGAGGGAAAACAGATGAACCAAGATTATCCTAAACTCTTTTTTTTTCCTTTTCTTGCTCCAATTTGGTTTCTCCAGGAAGGCTGGGACCTTTAGGGAGGCTTATTTGGACACAATGAAGGCAACAAATGGCTGGCGTTCGGATGACTGTCTTAGGATGGAGTGTGAGGTTCCATCTCATCTCAGCTGATTTCACTACCTTCCCGGCTCCACACAGGGAATGGGAACTGAAACAGCAGACAGAGGAGAAAACCATACTGTTGCTGATCTGGAGACAGGGCAGGGAATGAAACACATGGATCCTTTGTCCTCAGAGAGCTTCCATTTCTGGAAACTGAGTCACGTTAACTTTTATCCATGTCTACGTCTTGCCTACTGCCCTAGATGTGCTTCTTTTGGCTCCGGTAAAAGACCCACATACTTTCTATTGCTTCCAAAAAAAAAAAAAAAAGTACAGCTGATACATTGCACAAAGCAGTCAAACAATAAAAGCTAACCCTCATGAGCAAAGCATTTATTTCCTTAGTGATCTGCACTCGCCAAGATGGACAGATTTAGAATTGGAGGCTATTCAAGGTCATTGAGTAAGTAATCAGTAGGGGAAGCAAAACAATTCATCTTCTGATTTTTTGCTCTACCCACAAGGTTTTCTATTTACAAAAGGTGACCAAGTACCAAGTGTTTATGAAAAAAAGTAGAACTATGATTAAAACAAAAACAAACAAAAAGGAAAACCAAAAACTCCTACCAATTTCCTCCCAAGCAACATAAGGATGGCACTAGGTGGCCCTCTGGTTCACTTTGCTCTAATACGCAACATCTAAGCCAGCCTCCCTGAAATGAAAAGTAGCCCATTAAAGATATATGTAAGTTGGGGGTGTAACATGTAAGTCACAGAGAAATCATTACTATAGGTTAGTGTGCAGGAAAATAGCCTATCGAGATGTTAAAAAGGAATTAGAGACTCGATAAATAAGCAAAGTCATCCTTAGCTATGTGACCTTTGTTAAAAATCAGAATGACGAACCTTCTCCAGAATAGACCACATACTGGGTCACAAATCAGGACTCAACCGATACCAAAAGACTGAGATTATTCCCTGCATATTCTCAGATCACAATGCTTTGAAACTGGAGCTCAATCACAAGGAAAAGTTCATAAGGAACTCAAACACCTGGAAGCTAAAGGCCACCTTGCTTAAGAATGCTTGGATCAACCAGGAGATCAAAGAAGAACTGAAACAATTCATGGAAACCAATGAGAATGAAGACACTTCGATCCAAAACCTATGGGATACAGCAAAGGCAGTCCTAAGGGGAAAATACATAGCCATCCAAGCATCCCTCAAAAAAATGGAAAAATCCAGAACATACCAGCTGTCTCTACACCTTAAAGAACTGGAGAATCAACAACAAACACTTCTCCAATCAAGACATACAAATGGCTATCAGACAGATGAAAAAATGTTCATCATCACTAGCCATCAGGGAGATTCAAATTAAAACCACATTGAGATATCACCTTACACCAGTTAGAATGGCCAAAATTAACAAAACAGGAAACAACATGTGTTGGAGAGGATGTGGAGAAAGGGGAACCCTCTTACACTGTTGGTGGGAATGCAAGCTGGTGCAGCCTCTTTGGAGAACAGTGTGGAGATTCCTCAAGAAATTAAAAATAGAGCTTCCCTATGACCCTGCAATTGCACTCCTGGGTATTTACCCCAAGGATACAGATGTCATGAAAAGAAGGGCCATCTGTACCCCAATGTTTAGAGCAGCAATGGCCACGGTCGCCAAACTATGGAAAGAACCAAGATGCCCTTCAACCGACTAATGGATAAGGAAGATGTGGTCCATATACACTATGGAGTATTATGCCTCCATCAGAAAAGATGAATACCCAACTTTTGTAGCAACATGGACGGGACTGGAGGAGATTATGCTGAGTGAAATAAGTCAAGCAGAGAGAGTCAGTTATCATATGGTTTCACTTATTTGTGGAGCATAACAAATATCATGGAGGACAAGGAGTGTTAGGAGAAGGGAGTTGGGGTAAATTGGAAGGGGAGGTGAACCATGAGAGACTATGGACTCTGAAAAACAATCTGAGGGGTTTGAAGTGGCGGGGGGAGGGGTGGGAGTTTGAGGTACCAGGTGGTGGGTATTATAGAGGGCATGGATTGCATGGAGCACTGGGTGTGGTGAAAAAATAATGAATACTGTTTTTCTGAAAATAAATAAATTGGAACAAAAAAAAAGAAAGAACTTCAATATAAAATAGAAAGAAAATGTTATAAACATATACAAGTTTAATCTCCCTGATATGAGGAAGTGGTGATGCAACATGGGGGCTTAAGTGGGTAGGAGAAGAATCAATGAAACAAGATGGGATTGGGAGGGAGACAAACCATAAGTGACTCTTAATCTCACAAAACAAACTGAGGGTTGTGGGTTTGGGAGAAGGGGGTGGGATTATGGACATTGGGGAGGGTATGTGCTTTGGTGAGTGCTGTGAAGTGTGTAAACCTGGTGATTCACAGATCTGTACCCCTGGGGATAAAAATATATGTTTATAAAAAATAAAAAATTAAAAAAAATATATATACAAGTTTATATATAGTGCTTTTCAAAATATGGTTCAAAGGAAGAACACCATTAAATTTTTACTAGCTTTGTACTGTTAATAAGGAAAAACCGATATATTCATGCTAACAGACACATGATAGCACCATGAAATGTTACTTTAAACCAGTGAAAATAATGAAAAATATTTTAACAGGGATAATAAAGACCAGAATTTTAATCCTTAAAAAAAAAATCAGAATGACTCTGGAAGAATTTCTGTTAAATAGAAACTGAATAAAAAAGAGCAAAGATATGTTTGATACTCTGGTTTTAACTCCTGGCAGGGTAAAGGGTGTTGTTTAAAAAATGATTTTGGATGAAGACACCATTTCATTTTCTAAGATGGTTGTAGATAATATAGCAAATGCCTGGTTCAGTGTCATGACCAGTTTCCAAACTTCCAGCTGATTTCTTGAGCTACAGAAACATATTGTGAGGGGTCTGCCAAAGGAGTCATCATCAATCCTGGCCCAACAACATAAGGAGAACTTGAGAGATGAAAAACCTTGGTTCTGAGCTTCCTCTGGTGAGGAAACATTTTAGTATTAAGTCTGTCATGGGTTTTTAATCAGTGAGACCCAGATTCTAACTTTATATCACAATAGCTTTATGATCTTGGCATATCAGTTAATGTTTCCAAACCTTTGTTTCCCTATCTCTAAAATGAACATAATAATATTGTCCACGTGGGTTTTTATGCAAAACAATAAATGGTTAATTTAAGTAAAATGCTTGGAAATATGCCTAGCACAGAGCACTTAAAAATTTCTAATTATTACTATGGGGGACATATAATTTTACCTAAGGACCAGGAGTCTTTTTAAAGATCATGGTATGATTGAATGGACAAGGAATACATTTTTCAACAAATGTTGCCAGAGTAAATGGACATCACAGGAAATCAAATAAGCCTGAACATAAACCTTATACATTTCATAAAAATTATGGAAAGAGAACTTCAACCAAAAACATAAAACACCAAAATCTTTCAGGAAAAAAAAAATAGAAAAAAATCTTCAGGACGAGGAGTAGCAAAGAGTGCTTAGATTTGGCATGAAAGGAACAATAATGAAAGAAAAACTGTGAAACTGGACCTTGTCAAATTTAAAAACTTTTGCTCAGCAAAGAGAGGACTTTGCTTTGCAAAGGAGCATTAAGGAGATGAGGCTGCAAGAAAGTATTTGCAAATCACATGTCCGATAGTAGACATAATTTACAGTAGATGGAGTTCTCCTCAAACTCAACATTAGCAAACATATACTCTAACTAGAAGATGGATGAATAATACAACAGATACTTCACTGGAGAGGATATACCTTCCACAAATAAGCACATGGAAAGATAATTAACATCATTAGCCATTAGGGAAATACAAATTAAAGCCACAAGGAGGTATCACTGAACATCAAAACGAATGGCTGAAATTAAACAAAACAAAACAGTTAATTAAAGCAAATGCTGGTGAGAATCCAGAGACACTGGATCACTCAAACATTACTACTGGGAATGTACAATGGTATAGCCACACTGGAACATAGCTTGGCAATTCCTTTAAAAAGTAAAAAAGGAATTACCATATGATCCAGAAATTGCATTGTTGGTTTTTTTTTTTTTTTCCCAGAGAAATGAGAAATTATTCTCCTTGGAGTATGCACAGCATCTTTGTTCTAATCACCAATAACTTGAAACTATCCAAATGTTCTTCAACAGATAAATGGTTACACTGGCTTATCTCTAGCAGGGACTACTACATGGCAATAAGAAGGAATGGACTCTGGATAAACCCCAATGAGTTTATACTGAAAGGAAAAAGCCTTGCTGGAAATGTTGCATACTGCATGATTCAACCTATTGAGTATTTGTGGACTAACATAACTAGAGAATAGAGAACAGATTAACAGTTCAGAGCAGTTAGGAAGGGGAGGAAGAAGTGGGTGGGGCTATAAGGGTGGAGCGCAAATCACGGGACTGTCATGACAGTCCGTGAAGTATCCTCATTGTGGTAATGGTTAATGAAGCTACAGGTCTGATGAAATTGCGTAGATCTACACACGTGTGCTCACCTGTGCACACACACACATGCATACACATGCATACAAATGAGTGCAGGTTAGTTGGTGGGATCTAAACGAGCTTGGTGAATTGCAACAGTGTCAGTTTCCCGGTATTGCTATTGTACTATAATCAGGCACAAGGCTCCTGCTCTGCAAGCGGCCTGGTGAAGGCACACAGTTTGTTACAACTTCCTGTGACTCTGTAATATTTTGAAATAGAAAGTTACGAAAACTATGCTGGTGTCAGTATTTTAGGTAAGAACTTTCAAAGCTCTGTACTTTATGTAAAGTTCCAGTGGGACACCTGAAGCCCGGGAGTACCCATACTGTTTGGGAAGGAGAGTAATTCAAAATACTTGCTAGGAAATAGGAGATGGAAAAATGGAGTTAATTTCATCACACTTCTTCCACGGCACATGCACACACGTCTCCCGTCGTTCCTCATGCACACACGTCTCCCGTCGTTCCTCAAGAGTCACCATATGCTAAGTGTTACATACAACGCTGTGATGTATTTCATGTATCCCTCATCAGAATTACAGTTTATGTAACAATATATGCCTGCACTTAATTCTCACCAGTAACACGGAAATAGGAGAAAGAAATCACATTTTCAGTTCTGTAACTAAATTTGTGATGTTAGCAAAGTACTTCAACTCTCTAAATAGTTTTTAATATGGTGATTAAACTAGGTGATGTTAAAGATTCTAACTATAATGAAATAACACCT
This sequence comes from Mustela nigripes, assembly GCF_022355385.1. Classification (NCBI taxonomy): domain Eukaryota; kingdom Metazoa; phylum Chordata; class Mammalia; order Carnivora; family Mustelidae; genus Mustela; species Mustela nigripes. Next base: position 35,832,585 of record NC_081558.1, on the reverse strand, counting down.
AATTACTAGGAGCAAAAATTCATTAGGCACTAGTGCTAGAGATCTGCTATATTTAATATACAGTAAAACCACTAATTTAGAACCTGTAATAACGTAGAGTGTTGCTTTACATAGCTCTATTTTAATATTTAAGGAAAAAAAAAAAGGATTTGCTATCTAAACAGTGTAAAGAAGTGCCTAAGAGGAATATTTGAACAAAGCAAACTTTTTCACGTCTCAGTGAGGGCTTTAGAAATTTCTGTGTATATGCAAGAATATAGGGTTTATTAGAAACCCTTCTTAGCAGGGTGCTTGGGTGGCTCAGTCGGTTAAGCCTCTGACTTTTGATTTCAGCTCAACATTGTGAAATTAAGCCCCGTGTAGGGCTCTGGGCACTGGGCACAAGGCTGAGTATTCTCTCTCTCTCCCTCTACGTCTGCCTGCCCCCACCCCATCTCTAAAAACAAACAAGCAAACGAACACAGTTCTTATGTATACATTGCTTTATAGGGACACTTACCATAGAGTACAGTCAGGGACTAGACCTTAACAAGAGATTCCCCTAAACACATTCATGCCAAAGAAATCTCCTGCCAGCTTCCAGCTGCTACCCTAAAAGCCATCCAGCTCACCAATCTACTAACCTGGCCTTAGCCTGTATTACTGAACATTCAGACGGAGCAAGGGGACAGACCCAAATCCAGAGCAATTAGGATAAGAAAAAAAAAAAAAAAACACCAAAAAACAAAAAAACAAAAAAGAAACCCACATGATTAACATGACAGAAAGGCAAAGCAAAATCTCTGGATCCAAATTTTTATTTCTAAACTTCAAAAATTATATCCACATTTTCGTGACTCAGATAATTTGCAAGGCTGTGGGATTTTCCAATTGCCAGTTTTTAAAAAATGTCTTTTTCACCCCCTGTGCTTCCTGGTGGTCTTGCTTTTGGCTTTGGTTCCAAAAGCAATGCACTTTTTGGCATTTGGGTTCTACTGGAGAGGAAAAAAATAAAACCTTCGTATCAAGCAATAAAATGCGTGCAGTGCACATGTGCCTGCCATACCCTTTCCTCTGCCCATTTTTTTATTCATCGAGCTACCTGCCCCCCTCCCCCAGAGAAAATTAAGTTGGCTCTGGCTCTTAATGGAATCATAAGGAAGTTTAATAATCAGCTCAGAGGAAATGAAGACACAACAGTGTCCCACCCAACCCATGATAGGTGAAAAGAATTATTACATCCTTGGAAAAGCACATCTATTTGGCATTTAGGGCTGTGTTCTGGATCTCACTCTCAAATTCTATTACTTTTTTCACTAATTCATTTGTAAGCTGAAAAACATTCTTTAAAAGTCATGGAGAGATGGACTTCTTAACATAATTTCTCGCATGACATACCGAGTCCAGACAATCTTAAAAAAAAAATCCTAAGGCTATCATAATATTTGTCCAAAAATAACCATGAAAGAGAATTGTGTCATCTCAGGGTATCAAAAAAACCAAAAAAACACAAAAAAACAAAACAAAACAAAAAAAAACAAACACAGAAAATCACCAAGTAATCACTGTATTCTTTTCCTTCTATTTAAATATATAGTAAAAAGACTTTACCAATTTTGTGTTCTAATATGGTTAAGCAGCAGAACTTCTTTTATATGAAATAACCACTCTAATGGGTAATTTTGTGAAAAATATAAGTATTATTTTCAATCCCAACATTTTCCTTACACCTCTGATAACTGACCTAACCACTGTGAGGACATAAAATTTCACACTATAATTTCCAGAAGGCAAGCTGAAAATATTCTGTGACGGTTCATATCTACTGAGATCTTTTTCCCTACCTCTCAAAGAAAGATATGAGAATATCCATACCAGAGTTGATTTTAGAGCCTCAAAGCTTTCTTTGGCAGAGAAGTATGGCCAAAACTCAGAAGTATTTAATGCTTTTTACAATTCTCTATTTATGGCTAAGTAGCTTTCTTTCTTTGTGCAACAAAGCCTAGACTGAGAAATAGGAGCCTATCTGCTTTTTTCCTGCAGCAGTACAAATCAATAAGGGGCTGGCCATGAATTCTTTGGAAAAAGTTCTTTATGAAATGCATATTGGGTTCAGAAGTCATGCTGAACTCTAAAGGAGGGATACAACCAAGATTTTGCCTCTCCTTATTCCCTGTCTACCTTGCTTCCTATCATACTCGAGGGCCAGATTCTAGGACAAGCTATGTCTAGGTCACTGAATGGTCCCTGTTTACCAGTGGGCAGGGCTGCTGTATGTACAAGGTCATACTATGTGACACAGTGTGAGTGGACTGATGTTCTGTGTGCAGCTGGAGTGATAACAAAGAAGAGTTTGGTGATGTTCTTAATCACATAGCTTCTGGCACTCTCTTTCCTTTCCTTTCCTTTCCTGTGTCCCAGGCTGTTGACCAATAACAATAGCCTGAGACTTGCCTTCATGTTTAAAAGAGAGAGAAAAATCCCTAAGGTGCCCCTAATGGATAGAACTTCTGACTTGCTGTTTTGCACATGCTCAACTGCATGGAAAGAGCTATTATGTTCTTCTTCTTCTTCTTCTTCTTTTAAGATTTTATTTATTTATTTGACAGAGATCACAACAAGTAGGCAGAGAGGCAGATAGTGGGGGGTGGAGGGGAAACAGGCGGTGGTGGGGGAACGGTAGGGGGGTGGTGGAAAGCAGGCTGTGGCGAGGGAGGGGAAGCAGGCTCCCTGCTGAGCAGAAAGCCCAATGAGAGGCTCTATCTCTATCCCAGGACCCTGAGACCATGACCGGAGCCAAAGGCAGAAGCTTTAACCCACTGAGCCACCCAGGTACCCCAAGAGCTACTATGTTCTTAAGCAACTTCCCTGTTCATCTGTCTCTTAAGGGGACACCATAAAGTGGGGTGGGCTAGTTGAGGAGAGGATAGGGAATAGTCCTAGATCATTCAGCATAAAATATCTAAGAGCAACCCATTCCCCCCATTATTTCTAAAAAATGTAGTAAAGCAAGCACTGGATTGGCCGTCCAGGGATAGGAAAGTTCGGATCCTGGCTTATATACGAACTTGGGGCGGTCGTTTCGCTTCATTCCTTGTTGTCTCATTTGTAAAATCACTCATTTTACAAAAAAAGCTGCTGTGAGCATTGGATTTCAGAGTGCACGAGAAAGGCTTTTAGTGGTAAAGCACTATTTATTTATAAGGTGCTATTATATATTTAAAAGGCAAGTTCATTTCCAACAAAACCATCTGTCTTCTCATCTACAAATGTGTCAATGAGGTTGCCATGGGGACATGGGGGCCGCAAATGGTTCTGACTAATTGTCTGAGGGATTCAGTGATCAGTTGGCTGTTTGCTCTAAAAGGCACAAAAGAAGCAGATGGACTGCTTCCTTCCCCCTGACTAAACCTGCTAATTGTTTTGGCAACTAAGCCTCTGAGACATTAGAAGGAACCCTTCTATGCATGCCTTGAGAACTCTCTGAAAGGCTTGGACCCAGCTCCAAATACTAGTAGTATCATCACCAGGGTTAATGCTTTTATTTGGAGCTTGGGCGGAGGGGAGGGCGGCGGTGGAAGTTGTAAGTCACACAGAATTGCAGGTGCCTCTCCTGGCTGCAGAGAGACAAATATGGGGAAAAAATATCCTCTTGCCACACTTTAGGGAAAAACGAATGGTTAACTGTTGACCATAAGAAGGAAACTCAGTTAACTGAGAAAGAGAAACCCAAGCAACTTCAACAGTAAGTAACGACTTGAGTTTAGATTCAGGACTCCTGAGTTCCCAGAAGTTATTGATATGCTCTCTAACATTTGCTTACATTGTACTAATTTTTTGGTCCCCAGTTTTTTCTTCATTCCACTTATTAACACAATGTTCCTGCCAAGTGGGAAGTGGCATAAAGAGGAGAATGGAGCATAAGAACATTTCCTTACTTCCCAGGGACTGAGGTTACCCATAAAAGTTAATTTTGATACAAGGAATTATAAATACACATTCTCACTGTGATCCCAGTCTGTGCCTCACAAAGTCAGTCTCCAGAAAAAACTTAATATGAAAAAGGCATTATTTAACTAAGTACTTCCATTTGGGAAACCTTCTTGGAAATCAACCTAAATAAACCATAAATTTTTAAAAAGTGTGATATGCTTTAAGGTTTTGACCCCAAAAGCTCTCCACAGACCATTAATTTTCATGTGTTTCGAATAAAATTTCTATGGAGGCAAATGAGCCTTCATCTATGGATTTAAATATTCATTAACAAGGTAACATTTCCTTCACGGTAAGATTTCTTTTATAAAATTAAGTATGCATTGATTAGGGTCATAGAAAGAAGAAAGACCCCCCCCCCCAAATGGATTTAACATCCTTCAGTGTCCATGTTTTCTGTTAAGATATTACAAAATATTTAATCACCAGCCAACAATTTGGCAAAGGAAAGAATTAACAAAAACAATTCCACTCTTCCCTTTGATATTTGGTCATTTTCTGCAAGCATTTGATTAAAGTCTCATTTAACCCCCTACCAAGTTGTCATTGTCAGAAAAATGAAAGTTTCAAAAATTAGCTGCATTAATGAATCATAGAAATGTATTATGCATATGAAAATTAAAGCTTTATTCCTGGACAGTTCACCTGAAGGAAACACGTGATCTGACATTTGGCATCAAGTTGCTAATCCCTCTTTATAGCAATTCTGAATTTCTCTTCTGCCCAGTGCAGGAAATCAATAGGGAAAATTAGCTGGTAAAATTAAGAAGATCCATGAAGCCCACCAAGGTCTAGATCTCAGCCTGTGGGAGAAGGGTTTTCCTAGGGTGCTCTATCTGAGCATTAAGCGTAGTGAATGCTCATTATATCTCCTATTCCCATATTATTTAGGGTTCTCTTTAAATCTTCATATCCAATCCCTTGATACTCCAATCTTCTATTATAGATGACAAATCTTCTTATTAAACTTCCTGTGCTAGTTACTGTGTGGTTTCTCTTTTCTGATTGGGCCCCTACTGATTCAACATCTTTGGGTATACTTTTACTTTTTTTTACAATGAGTAAGGAATATATTTGTAATTGAGTAAAAGCCAACAAACAGAAATTATAAATTAAAAAATAGGTAAGAAAAATACAGATGTCACTTACATGTTTATTATTATGATAATCTGCCTCAAAGATGTAGCATTCCTGCAATGCCATGACTTACATTTATGAATACGTGAATTCCTATATTCTTGCCCAATTGTCCATTTGCACTTGATATGTGGGTAACATTTGAAAGAAACCAACTGGCAGTCTGTTGGATACTTGAGGATCAATAGTCTATGTTACATATCCTGTCTCACAATGTTACTATATGCTTGTGATATTATTCAATGGTTTACTGTTTAGTGAACACAACCTAATTCTGATTAGAGCAGCTAATTCATCTCTGAGATTCCTGTGGAGGCCACATTAATTCCAGCATACATCTATTTTTATGTGACCAGACAGGGACAGTCTAATGGACACTTTGTTTCAGGAATAACTAAAATCCACTTAAAGATAAACAATTTCCCATGAATAATATTAACCCACTCTGAATAGAAGAGGCTGCAACCGAAATATCTTGTGCAATAGACATGCTTTAAACAACTCTACCCTATTATTTCTTTCCCCCACCGTATACCTGGTTAATATCAGCCTCATGAGTTGTGTGCGTGAATATCTGCTGTCAGCACATCTTGTTTTTATGGTCACGGTCACAGAGTCCATCAACAAATAATGAAAGGGAGTGAATTTAACTGGTCTTAGCCCCATATTTTGGCCTAGATAAGAACGACATTTCCTAATTCCAGAAATGATGATTCAAAATTCCATTCCGAATGATCTAGTTTACGGAAATGTATTTTTAAGTGATGAATTATTGAAATCAACCTATAGCCAAGACGATCTCACCAGTATGTATGTGTTTAAAGCCAAAAGCTTAGAATATCACTCAGCATGCCCTGAGGAATGGAACATATGAATAATTAGATGGCTCAGAATTCCCATTTCTCTTATGAATTGATCCCTTCCCTTGGCTCTATCCTACTTAACTATGAGATTTCCGGTATTCAGTCTTTATTGAGCATCAAACTTATACAAGAGATTGACAGAGGTTTTATATTATGGCGGTTTTACTATTAACGCGTACAGCAGGATGTTAGTCAAGACTCCCAGTTGCAGACGTCAAAAACCCAACTCAAGCCAACTTAAACAAATGAGGGAAATTTATAGTGCTCTTCATGGAAAAGTTCTCAAATTGTTCTAGTTTCAGAGGTGGCTGGAAGATAGTCAACCCATGTAGTAAGAACCCCATCTTTCTCTTTGCCATATCTCAGCTCTTTTTTCTCTGCTTTAACATCATTCTCAAGAAATTTCAATGCATGTGGTGGTTCTTGGGAGCTCTAGACTTAGGCCCTTCCAGCTTGAATTCCAGCTGAAAGGCAATTTCTCTTTGCCCACATACATATGAACATCCCAGGTCTGAGTCTCACTGGACTACTGTGGGTCACAGGAAGCTTTCATTGGCCAGGAATTCTTGATCCACAGAACATGAGTATGATCAGCACCAACTAAATCATAAGGACTCCTCAGACTCTCTGGGGAACATGGAAATAGGTATTGGGCAGAGATCAACAAAAGTTGTCCATTTCCAGCAGGTGTTATTTATTTCAGCTAAGTACGTTATAACCCATAAGCCAATATTTAATCTTCATGATACAACTATTTCTTTGAATCATTAAATGTGATTTATAGATAAGACACTTGGTCCTCAAAGAAATTAATTAACATGCCCAGGATTTCATAGGTGGTGTTAGAGTTGCCATCCATATAATAGAGACAAAGTAATTACTCCTGAAGAACCCCAGTCTGTAAGGGCATGACCTCTAAAATACTTTCCATGATGAATGTGGCAAGACGTAGGAGGCAGAGTTGTTTAACTCAAAATAATTCACTCATTTGGATTTGAATAAGATTTCTACCTAAATGACAGAACTCAAAGTCTTTCTACAAAATAGCAATATTAGAGGCAGTAGAATACTTATGGTCCTTAGAGAAGCAGCAAATACCTCCTTCTTCTTGATCTGAGATGAAAATGCATCTTGCCCTTTCAGAGCAAGACCTTCCAAACTCCAAGGAAGGTGTGTATGTGCAGTGGGAAGAGTCAGGAAGGACTCAGTTATTTATTCGAGACAGTAGAGTATTTACCTGTGCTATTCATTCATTCATTCATTCAAGGGTGTTTACTGAACATGGTCTCTGTGTCTGAAATTCAAAGCAGTTCACACCAAAGAGACACTCCAGCTACACTGCTTGAAATAAAATGGACTGGTTCTGATATGTTGCTCTTAATGATTTGCTTTTCTGGGACTGAGCCATCAGAGAAAATCCAAATACATTGACTGCAAACACCAATTACACTGTGTGTGTTTGTCTTGTGTTTTGTTTTGTTTGTTTGTTTGTTTAGCTTCCAAAAAATATAAAATGTGGGTAAAATTAACCTATTGGCGAAGAACCTAAGCAAGAAGACTTGATCTTGGAAGGCCAAGCAGAACTTTGGTGGGCCAGGTGAAAGCCATGAAAATGGAACCCGGAATAGTGTCACTTGTGAAGGAGTCAGGAGCCAATCCTTCTGGAAATAGAAAAATGGGAATGATGGCTATACAGCCTGTTGGAAGCACTGGGTGCTTTTTTATACTTTAATTGCACTCAGAGTTGACAAGTCCCAAATACTCTGTCTTGGGTGAGCATTGACAATTTTATCTCCAAGAGAGAAGATTCTCAGCATGTGAGGGTGGCATTCCAATGGCCCGCTCCCCATCCTTATATATCTTCAGGGGATTTTAATGTCAAAGAAACCTAAATCTGTTTGCTTGGAAGGCTGCCACAGCAGTAACTTCCCTCAGTGAACGCCTTCGACTTTCCTCATCACCCACGAAGTCAGCATCTAGCTCCTTTTTGTAGGAGGCCAATTCCAAAGGCAGTTTCCAAACACCTGCCACTGCTGTTCTTTGACTGCACTCTCAAATGCCATGGTGGGGAATCTGTTCAAGCAATTACCACCCCAGCTGATAACCCACAGAAATATCAGCTGCTGGATCATCTGTGTCTGTTCCCCCATCCGGCGATGTTCCACGCAGGTACAGAGAGTTTTTGCAAAGCCAGACTCAGAGCAGTCAGCAAAGAGATGAACAGCAGGAGTCTCCTGGCGTTCTGGCCACTTTCAGTCTCTCCTCCTCTTTCTTGCCTCATTTTTTTGTATTCCTAAAATGGGAATGGTTTTATGCTCTAGGTATGAGGAAATGGAGTGAGCAAAAATATAACAAAAATTATAGGGACATATTTTTGTGGGGTCGTATTATAAAACCTCAGCTTCATGAAAAATAAAGTAAGGAACTTCGGTCTTGGACGGTTTCTTCAAACATCTTTGTATTCCTGGGAAGCCTAGTACAGGAGCACTCCATGAGTCCATGCTATGTTGGCTCCAACTTGTGGCCTTCCATATCCATTAAGACAGAAAGCAGACTGGTAGTTATGTGGAGCCCAGGGTAAGAAGAAGACATGACTGTCAATGGGTAATGAGGAATCTTTTCGAAGATGATGGAAATGTTCTGAAATTGGAGTATACGGATGGTCGTGTACTCTGTCAATCTTCTAAAAAAAAATTAAATTGTGTGTTTAAAACAAGTGTATTTTATGGTATATTAAATTGTATGTCAATAAAACTGTTAGCAAAAATAAAATGGTTTGAAGGACAAATGGATTTGTTGATAGATGATAAAGCCAATATAACTTTAATTGTGCAAGCTGGGTGTTGGTCATGAATGGGTGTTTATTGTTAAATTCTCCTGCTTTTCTGGATATTGAAATGTTCATAATAAAACATCAGATAAAATATATGTGTATGAAATTTGGTATCTCTGGGCTTGCTGGAAAACACTGAAACTGTATTTCTGTGTAAATACACACACATACACAGATAAACACACACACACACACACACACACACACTAAAGCTAAAAATATAAACAAGCAATCCCTTACTGTCTTTGAGAAAAATACACTAAATATGGTAAGATTCTTATGATTAACGGTGGCACTCAGTAAATAATGAATGGATGATAATCACTTACAATGCCACTGCTTTATCTTCTGTGGTATTCTAAGGACTTTACCTAAATTATCACATTTAATTTTCATCAACAGCTGTTTGAGGCTTGTACCATAAATAGCTCTATCATACAGATGAGGAAACTGAGGCCTTATGGGTTTTAAAATACTCATGTGAGTGGAGGAGTTCAAATGTGACAGTGATCCAACTTACAAAATGAACGCTCATATTCTGGTCTAATGAATCTATCTTGGGAACAACTCACACGACAGTGATCACAATTTTATAAGTCTACTTCCTCCTGTGGAAAAAAAACACAAAACTCAACTGTGTATGTGATAATTAGTTTGGCCATACTGTAGCTCTAGCCTATGTTTCTATATTTTCTACAGTAGAAAACCTTTTGGTATCATTTGGGGAAAAAAAAAATGATGCTACTGCTTTGGTTACTGTGAGATATTTGCCCCCAACCGAACCACAAACAAGTGAGAATAAATAGGAGATATTTCAGACCATAGAGCAGCAGGATTTTTCCTGTTTTAGAGTAAGCTATCCTAGCAAGAACTTATATGGGTTTTTTTTTTTCAGGTAACGTATAAGGATTTCTTATACACGTTTATTTCACATAGGTCAAACTGTTGTTTATGAACACTGAAAAAAAAATCAGAAAGAGCCATAGGAAATCTCAATTATCTGCTTCACTGTCAATGAAGAAAACCAATGAAGAAATATGTGGTATGACTTTCAAATCTACTCTAACACAAAGCGTTGCCAAGATGATGTGCCTATTTGGTTCAAAAAAAAAAAACAAAAACAAAAACAAAACAAAACAACCAGTAGCCAAGTAGCCAAAGCCAAGATCTCTAGAATGCGGTGAATCATTGTATCAGATGCCATGTTTGAAAGGGGCAGGGAGGGGGAGGCCATAGTAATAGGTGAGGGAGAGTGTCTTGCCCAAAATTTATTTATTTATTTATTTAGATTTTATTTATTTATTTGACAGAGATCACAAGTAGGCAAAGAGGCAGGCAAAGACGGGGGTGGGGGGGAAGCAGTCTCCCTCGTGATCAGAGAGACCAGAGCCCCACACCCTGAGATCATGAACTGAGTCGAAGGCAGAGGCTTAACCCACTGAGCCACCCAGGCGCCCCTCAAAATTTATTCTTTTGGGGAAATCTGTTTACCTTTACCCTCACAGTGTCTCTTTTCTTTCTTCTCCCCAATTCTCTTTTCTTCAACCTTCACCTAAGGTTCACTTAACCTTAGATCTATGAGGAAGACTCTGTAGGTGGAGGAGACATCCTGGGCTGTTTCCTTTCAAGTAGTCTGACATCAGATGAGATAGTTTTATTCAAGTTTTGGCTTATTTCAGAGTGTTCTATTCAGAAGCAAAATAACGGTCACTTTCATACCCAGTATACTTTTGTATATTATACAGTGATGTACCACTGGAGCCAGAGAAAATGAAATAAGTACAGAGCCATATGTATAGCCTAATAATGTATTTTTTGGTAATCATTGCTATTTTATTTCAATTTATTTATTTATTTATTTAAATTCAATTACTCAACATAGAGTCCATCATCAGTCTCAGATGTAGCTTTCAATCATTCATCAATTGCATATAACACCCCATGCTCATCACGTCATGAGCCCTCTCTATAGAAGTGTTTTTGGGTCAGGTTATCAGGGAACCTCAATATAGTACTAGTTAATATTTATGGAGGATTTACAACCTATCAGGTGATGTGATTATGCTTTATATACACGACCTTCTTCTATCTTCAAAATGATCTCATCAAGAGAGAGATTTTTTTTGGTTTCCATTTCTACAGATGAGCCAACCTCAAATCCACCTGCTAGACTAGGTTGTATCCTATCTCCCATTCAGGAGGTCCAGTTGCAGGCTGAATGCTTACTCACTTGTCAACCTGTCTCCAAGTTCAACCCTTTGCTGCTTTCTCCACAAGGAAGCAACCAAAATAAAGTATGTGTGCAACTCTAAGTTACAGCTAGTGATAAAAGATTTCCTTTTGGGGAATCACTTTTCACTTATAATGTACAGACCTTGCTCCGTGGAGCATTTGTGGTGGGAAAAAAAGAATCATTTTAATAAAATGAAAAGCCCCAGATGCTCCCAATATTGAGTGATAAATTCACACCTTGTTTGGAAATTCACTAAGGATTTAAGCCAGATCTGTAGAGAGAAAGTTAATATCTCTGACTGAAGTTGGAACAAAACCACAACACTTTCTTCTATAATATAGAAGTGATCACCTATATTTTCCATTTCCACTCAGCCTTTCATTTAATGTCTCCCCCCTTGCATATAGTGGTCTTCCTTGATTCAATATTTCCTCTAATACTATAGTGTGGAGTCCTGTTATGTGGGAGGTGGCATTCTAAGCTTGAAGTACTTATGCTTCAAGTTCACCTGGAGATAGGCGGTCTCCAACTTGGCAAGGCTTAAAAGGACCTGGCTGAATTCCAGCCCCTGTAATTATGTTCTAATCTGTCTTTATTCCCTCTTCTCATTTTTCATGTAATGTTCTTATAACACAGCTCAAACCACAAATTCATTGCTGTCTAGCAGGAAGGGAAATTAATGGATGTTCTGTGAGATTATCTAATGACATTTGATTTATTTTTAGTTCTACTCTAGTTAGATGATACCTAAACAGAGATTGCTAGGATACGAGCTAACCTACACTTTACAAAGTATCTATTTTCTATATGAAATACACAAAATTTGCCTCTGTTGGATATATTACATGCAATCCTATGATACATGCAATGTTTGCACATAAGCTACACCTACTGGAAATATCTGCCTCCTGTTAAAATATTTTTTATTAAATACGTAAAGACTAAGTTTCACCAATAGCAATAACTACTTGGCCCCAGGCTTATGCCCCCTGTTGCTTCATACGTGTGCTTCTGGTTTCCCCCATTGTAATAAATGTGCTCTGAATGACAGACACCAGATCAGCATCTCTTACGTGCCCTGCAGCACCTACGGACAAAGTCGGGCACCGTTTGCTCCTCCAAATTTCTAGTCCACTTCCTGAGGGCACTTACAGACACCTGCTGCCTTGTCTATGAACTATTTTCCCAAGGGTGTGCATGGCAGGTATAGTGCAATGAAGAGGTGCAGCAGGAGGTGCGGAGCTGGGAAGTGACCAGACCGAGGAGCACAGGTTCTGTGACTTGGGGCAAATCCCTTTTGAGCGTCCATTTTTCAGATTTCAAAAGAAAGACAGTATTTCATGCTCTGCTTACATCTGAGGACAGTGAGAGTCTTAAGCAATGGAACTCTCATATTTGTATCTTGTAAAATGTGCTATACAAGGGAAGCTCATAGGAAGTAGAAGAAGGCAAGGGAGAGGGGAAGAAATGATTAAGCCTCTTCTCTCATTTAAATTACAAGCTCCTTGAGGTCAAGGGTTAGAGATCTCAGGTTTTATTTTTGTTAAATAAAAACCTGTGTCTCCTCTATTAGAACCTCATAGAAAAGCATGATAGGGGTGGGAAGGCATGAGGGAGGAATACTTGAGGAGGCCAAGTAAACATTTTTTTTTTTTAAGATTTTTTATTTTTTATTGGGTGCCTGGGTGGCTCAGTGGGTTAAGCCGCTGTCTTTGGCTCAGGTCATGATCTCTCAGCGTCCTGGGATTGAGTACCGCATCGGGCTCTCTGCTCAGCAGGGAGCCTGCTTCCCTCTCTCTCTCTCTCTCTCTGCCTCCCTGTCTACTTGTGATCTCTGTCAAATAAATAAATAAAATCTTTAAAAAAAAAGATTTTTTATTTTTTATTTATTTGTCAGAGAGACAGGCACAGCGAGAGAGGGAACACAAGCAGGGGGAGTGGGAGAGGGAGAAGCAGGCTTCCCGCGGAGCCAGCAGCCTGATGTGGGGCTCGATCCCAGGACGCCGGGACTCTGACCTGAGCTACAGCCAGACACCCAACGACTGAGCCACCCAGGCGCCCCAAGTAAACATTTTAAAAAAGATTTTATTTGTTTATTTGAGAGAGTGAGAGTGAGCATGAGCTGGGACCAGGCTGGGGGAGAGGAAGAAGCAGACTCCCCACTAAGCAGGAACCCCCCCACCCCAAATATGGGGCTTGATCCCAGGATCCCAAGATCATGACCCCGCCTGAAGGCAGATGCTAACCGACTGAGTCACCTTGATGCCCCCAAGTAAACATTTTGAAATGATAGTTCCTATGCCCATATAATTATGTCTCTCAGAAGCAGGAACATCATTTATCTGAACATGAAACAGGGGGACAGAAACCCTGCAGTTATGATAATATGGTCTCTCATCTCTGTTTTTTTAATGGGCATGAAAGCTTGTCACACACTTCCGAGTGCATCAGCCTGCCTGTGAGTGAAAAGTGTTTTACACGATGCAGAATCATTTCATTTTGAGCTATAGCCTGACCCTTTGTTTTTAACTGTCTGATCAAAAAGTAATAAAAATAGTGGGAAAACGGAGACCTCTTGAGACCAAAAGGGGAAAAAAAAAAATCACACTTTTCTATCAATCAGTTTTTCTTTGAACCTGAGTAAATTGAACTCCAAAAATGGGACCCGAATTTCAATTCTCCTAATGACCGCATGCCCAAGACGCACTGTGATCTACCTTTTGTAAAGAGACTTTTTCGGTCATGTCTCAACTATATGCTATAAATTTATACACAACAAATAATATCTTACTTTTCCATCCTGCTGTATGGTTTTCAACGTATTTTCATATGGATTATGTTTACGCAATGCTCCCGACAATTTGGAGATGCAGAATTAGTGCTTCTCTTTCTCTTTCCTCTTATCTGAGGCTCAGAGACATTGGGAAACTTGCTCAAGGTTCTACAGGTTGCCAAGTAAGAATAAAGACAAAGAAGAAGGCAAGATGTGGAAGGCCAGGCCTCGAACTACTAACTAGATGGCCTGAGGTCTCTCAGTTTGTAAGAGTAGAGGCAGGGCTTGAACCTGGAGAGCCTGAGCCCACAGCCCTCTCCCTTACTGTGCTGCCATTGTACTCTGCATGCTGGACGCCTGGTACACAGCCTGGCACACAGTTAGTGCTCAGGAATTATGTATGTCCTGTCACTATTGGCGTCCATGCCCTGAGGCAGAGAGGGCAAACATGTTTCAAGAAGATGTGACCTCCTCAAGGTCGCCAGCTGGCTCTCCTTCTGTGGCACCATATTGTCCCCACAGGCAGGAACTCTAAGGCTATCTATTTGAGCTGTTGCTCTCAATGGTTGCTTTGGTGTGGGTCAATTTATTTTAAGTAGCTGACCCTGTATTAGTTGCTAGGTATATATGAGCACAGGAACATCACAGGTTGTTAAAAAATTTCCCACTTGTGCCTCCTCTTTCATGTGAGGCTATACAAGGTTAAACCCAGAGAAATAAATTCCATCCACACAACAAATATTGTGTCATGGGCCCAGGGTTTCTGAAATGCAAAATACCAAGGATATCATCACAGCCCCCCTCCTCAACAATGTCTTACACTCTCCTACCTCCTACAAATCTGGACTTCCCTCTTTCTATTAATGATTACTCACATGAGCTGAAAGTCTTTCAGAAATCACTGGGTTAAATGCCTCCTCTCAAAGAAGGGGAAACAGAGAACCAGAGCAAGGAAGGGAATTGCCCAACATGAAAGCCTGTGAACCTCCTTCAGAAGAGTGACTCCAATGGCCCGTCAGGCTGGTGTATGTTTGTTGGTTGGTTTTACCAGGCTGTGTTCCTGTCCCTCCTGTTGGAAGTCACGGGTTACAGAGTTTTCAAGAAACAAGCTCTCATTTCAAACTTTATGCCCCTCTCAATCCTGGATTTGTAGAATCCCACAGGGTTTACCTCAGAAACTAAAGTCAAATTAGCAGCCCTTCAGCTTAGACTACGAAAATTTTTAAAACAAGAGGATTAACATTTATTTAGTTTTTTAGGATTTCGTCTGTCAGAGCCTGGACCCTGAAGACAGTGAAATCATATAATCTCTTGGGTTTAAAGGAAAAGAAAATAAGCTGGTGGTTCCAACTGCTATGAGAACAGGGGACCCATTGGAAGTAGGTCAGAGCCAGTCGTAGTCTTCCTCTTAGGTATAAGCGAGTCTTCAATTTGTACATCTATCGTCATTTATTGTCGGTGATTCACACATGCATTTAAACCTTTCTAAAATATTTTAGATTTTATGTTGAACGTGAGCAGCAAACCCGAAAACACTGGTCAGAGAGGGAGACATAAAGTACCCTAAAATACTAGCAGTTGGCCAAGATTCGCATGGTTGATGGCTATTAAATTTGTGCTCAATAAATTTTATTCTCATTAACTGCATTCTGGACAAAGAAAACAATGGATTAAGGTTTAGTCAAATTAATATATTTGATGTTGGGGCATTCACATAAACATGGTCTTACAGCCCTGCATTCCATTTTAAATGCTCAAGTAAAAATAAGACAGGGTGAAACCCAGTCGGCTTTGATCAATCACCGATTTCAGTCTAAAACTGCTAACAACTTTAGGTCTGTCATGAATTACATTTGTCCTGGCCAGCATTCATCACGGCTCTGGGTAAATAGCCATTACTGATAAAATATGGCCATTTGTCTAAACTTCATCCCATCAGCAGGCAAGTGGAAAACTCTTGGATAGCTAAATATTTGGGGCATCACCTAGGGGACTTGGAGGGCCTCCCAAGAATTGCATGTTATCCATCCCTTTGTAGATACAATTCTGCAAAGACTTATATTTTTATTACAGGGCATGATAGTGATAAGAACTGTGTGTAAGAGACTCCAGTGCATGTAAGTGTACACAGACACACACACACTCACGAAGGAAAATTAGCAATGGTCATAAGTGTTTTATTTCTAGGGCTGAGTTACCTTGGTTGTAAATACTGGGTGACATGGTTGAATAACAGAATATATTTAAAATGCTTAACACGGTGTCCAGGTCATACTATGTGCTCATTTATTGAAACAAACAAACAAACAAATACACTTTGGGTTGGAACTTCCGATCACTTATTGCCAGAGATTTCCCTGCAAGTGAATGTGGAAAAATTGAGAGGCTTGGTAAGTTATCTCCCCCTTAAGTGCTTTGAAATTGCCTTAAAAATCATTTAATAGATCCTCAAGGAAATCACACTGATTATCTGGTCCAGAAAGAAAACCATCCGTCCTGATCCCCTACCTCAGGCACCAAACTTGGGTGTGAAAGACTTGCTTCCCCCCCACCCCTCAAGGGTTTATTTATTCATTTGACAGACAGAGATCACAAGTAGGGAGAGAGGCAGGCAGAGAGTGAGAGGGAAGCAGGCTCCCTGCTGAGCAGAGAGCCCTATGCCAGGCTTGATCCCAGGACCCTGGGGTTATGACCTGAGTGAAGGCAGAGGCTTTAACCCACTGAGCTACCCAGGCGCCCCATGACTTGCTTTATTTTGAAAGGAAAATGAAGGTTCAAAGGATGAGAAAATGCCATAATTAAGGGTTTTCAATAGAATGTGATTCATATTAAAAAAAAAAAAAAAAGGATACTCCCTGCCCCTCAAAAAGAGAGAGAGAGATAGAGAATTCTTAAGGCATGACTTAGAACAATGATTCCTCCATTAGAATGAGTATTTAATCCTGCACAAATAAACTCCAGGAAGTTAATTCAACCAGATTAATGGATCAGAGAGATATTGAATACCCTCCAGGTAGAAAACAACAAAAAACAAAAAGTAGGTGAGGCACTGGGAGGGAGTGAAAAGTATAGAAATAGAAGAAAACAGCCCCACTTTTCACAGAACTCAGAAGCTGTCAGAGAGAGACAATTAGGTAAGAGACCAAGTCTAATTGCCTTCCTCTACACCCTGCAAATAAAGATGTATCAGAAAAGGAGATGCAAAGGACAATATAGTGCTTTCCTCTCTGGCATGAAATTTATCTTGTGAAAAAAACAATTATCTCAAGGCAGACTTCTTTCTCAATGACATCAGATAAAGTTGGCTCTAAAGGGCAAGATAAACCACCTGAGCCTTCATTCCCCAGGCATGCGGTGGTTCTAAAAACACCAGGCACTGCACGTCCTCACTTTCAACCTGTAAATCAGAACCACAAACCTTCAATGAGTCAGGCTTCCTCCCACATGCTGCTCCCTCTCAATAAAATCATGAAAATTAAAATGAAAAATTTAGAGGATTTTTGGGTTTTCTCTGGACCCGCAGTTACTCATATTGAGGGAGAAGCCTCTCCTGAGTTAGCCCCAAAGCACCTCCACATTCATTCTCTATCACATTGTGAAGTTCAACAAATACACTGAGAATTCTCCTTCTACTACATAAATAGGTAACTTTTCTATGTTCTAATTACGTTGCAAATATAATCATTTTAATGGTGTATCTGAAGGGATTAAAAAACCGAAACAGCACAGTTATGTCCTGTTTTTGTGTATCACATTCACTGAGAATCTCCCTACTGTATATTTGTTCATTTTATTCTTTTTTAAAAAAATTTTTATTATTTATTTGACAGAGAGAGAGAGAGAGAGAGAGATCACAAGTAGGCAGAGAGGCAGGCAGATGGAGAGGGGGAAGCAGGCTCCCCGCTGAGCAGAGAGCCCGATGCGGGGCTCAATCCCAGGACCCTGAGATGACCCAAGCCGAATGGAGAAGCTTAACCCACTGAGCCACCCAGGCTCCCCTGGATCCACTCTTGATTCTGGTGTGGTAGAGATCAGACTAGAAGCTGCTAAGTTTATGACTAGAGAGTTTCCAACAGGGATGCTAGAGCAGGAGGAAGGCAGCTCTGTCACAAGGGCTATAAGCAAACCACTGTAGCCAGGTCTCAATGGAGGTCACAGGCAGTCGGCAGAGGCAGTCATGGTACCAGTGGAGATGACAGAAGCCTGAGTCAGTTGAGATCACCACCAGCTCCAGGAAGCCAAGAGACCAAATCAACAATACCATCAGCTACCCTCAAAGCGCCTAAGCTAGAGAGATGAAGGGACATTAGTCAGTGGACAGGAGCCAGAGAAATCCATGACCCAAAGACCTCAATGTCTTATCTGCCATGAGACTGAGAAAGTCGTATGTCTTCACCCATCACCCAGATGCCATCTCAGAGAATACGTCAGATGCAGTGGTGGGAATGAGACTGAGCCATTTTTTCCCCCAGGTAATTCTTATACATGAGACTGAACTCGTCCTAAAGAGACTGTATGAGCTAAAAGACAGACTTGTTATCTTGACTGGAGATTGACTCACAGTTATTTTTTCCCTTCACTGCTGACAGGGTAAAGGACCTATGAAGAAGACCCTATCATTTATACATTATTTAAAGAAATGACATCTCTGCACATTCAAGTTGTACTGAGCATTCAATGTCTTACCCTACTCAGCTCGCAGTCTCAGTGCAAATGCCCCCATATCTGAGGGAATCAACTCGGTCTGAATTAATCCCTTCTTTACCTGACACCTCAGAGCTCACTTTTCTGGCGCGTGGACTTGATTCAACCCGGTATTGCACACAATATTTGTATAACTGTGTCACAAGCGTAAAAGCTCTTTGAGGGCACCCATTCCAGCGATCCTGTAATATTTCTGTCTTACCGAGTAAATAAATTAACTGAATTTAGAGGCTAAATGGCATTTTTTTCTAATTAAGAATGTTTTGCTGCTAGGGTCTAATTTGTGCTCCACTACAGTTCCTATTGTGACTCGCATAATTAAATGGGGCTCTATAAACCTTGTAAGCTGGCTTATGATATTAAATTCACAAATGATGGGGGAGGACAAAAACTTGCATGCTTTGATGGCTGTGGTAGCTCTTGAGTCTGTTTGCCCACCATGTACAAGGTCTCCTCTTTGTTTTGGTAACGAACTGTAATCCACAGACTCTTAACTAATGTGAAGCCACAACTGGTACCTGTCTGTGACAGGCAGTATAGAAAGTGGCCTCCAAGGTTCTCACACTCTGATGTAGGCACCCTGGGGATCTCCTCTTTTTCAGTGGGAGCAGGATCTGGGAATACGATAGGAGAGCTTTCCCTTGATGAGGTGACCGTCGGTTGACTTGGAGGTAAGCAAAAGAGAGATGATCCTGGGTGAAACTGACCAAATCAGGTGAGCCATTTCAAAGGTGAAGCATTGAGAGATGTGCTGTCTGAAAGGCCTGAAGAAAGCAAACCGCCACGTATGTGAGAAGAGAGGGTCTCCTGAGAGTGACACCTGGCGGACAGTCAGCAGGAAAGTTAGTGGAACGGACCTGTGTGTGGAGGTAGGAACAGATAGAGGGAGACATAACGAGGACACTTGTATTTGTGTGCAATTGCTGTTGGTAGAGCTGAAAAGGAAGAGCCACAAGGTCAGTACTTCCTAAGTACTGTGCATTCCAAACTATGTTTTGATGTTCAATAATGTCTACATTAGTAAACTACGTTCGCAGGTGGATTTAACTCCTTTGGGTTTTATTTTGCTATAGTTCTCGTCGAATTAAAATACTTTTTAAAACGTCTTTGGGTTATAAGGAAACCTGTTCTGGAGAGGAATATAAATTCATTTTGCACTGTCAGGCTGTGCCTAAGATTTATTTTTTTAAGACATAATAGCTGCAGCCATATTTCCCTAGTGATAAAAAGAAATCCCTTTAGTAATCCCTACAAAATCCAAAAGGGCTAAAATGCAATGAAGAGGATTTCTAATGGTAAGTTATAAATCCTTTTAGAGAACATCTTGGTTTAAAATAATTTTGAAGGAAAAAAAATAAGAATGCTTAGGAATCGAATAGTACTATTTAGAAATCCTCCAGCAATATCAAGGACACTCAAAAGGAGTTCACGTTCAGAGCTGAGAAGATGAAATGAAGTTGTATTGGTGATGGTCATGGGCAGCGAGAAACTGAAGGTAGCAGAGAAACACAACTGGACACTCTCAAAGTGTGACAGAGGTCCAGGGGCCATACATTCCGTCTACCCCAACTTCAGATCCTCCTCTCCAGCAAGGATTGCAGGCAGAGATCTAAGTACCTTAGAAGTCAACATATTCCCCAGGTTAATTAAGGAGACATTTAGCTCAGTGTAAGTGTTAACCTTTATCGAAGTTTTACTCTCTGACACTCAGGAGAGTAAGTTCTCTCTCTTCCATCTGGATGTATTTCCAATATTTGACAGGAGCTGCTACGATTACTGGCTTTCATAAATTGGATACCTATGGGGCCAAGCATGAAATTTAAAGAAAGACACAAAGAGAGAAGTGGAAAACTTCAAGACGAGGAGAGTTATAAGCTCTGCGGCCAATCTGAAGTAAGGTCAATGTTCCCACTGACAGGGACAGCTGCTACTCATTCTCTACCCACATGTGGTAATCTGGGAATTAATCACAACAAACCAGAGATCCGGATCATCACGAATAAAATCCCCCCCTCTAAAAAAATGTCATGAATTAACCTGATCCTCTTAAAGACTCTAGAACACCATTAATATTTTAAAACCATTGGTCATTGGATGTGGAGAGGATAATCTGAAGTCTATATGTATTTAATTAAATAGAAATGGAAACCTTGAGACCCTATACTGGGTTTCTGCAGTTGGGTTCTGAAAGGCTAGAATGTTTTACATTTAATTAATGCTGGAAAATTGAAGCAATAAATTCAGAGGGATGCAGATTCCAGGGAACATATTGCATGAAGATCCAACTGCCCTATGACCTGAAGACATGGTGAGTGCTTTGGACACTCTTCCCAGAAAGCCATGCAAGGATGTAGCATTTGACATATCATCTCTACTACTTGAAGAGTATTCATTGTCATCAAGTCTAAATACCCTTTCAAATAAAAACGATAATGATAATAAAATCTAACACACATTAGGCACCTTAAAGGGTTACTGAAAGATTAGAAGAGGTAAGTGCACTTATCTCGAGAGTTATATGAAATAAATCAATACATGGAAAATGTCTGAACTGTGCCTTATTTTAACTATCATACTAACTCTCCAGTTTTAAAAGAATTATTTTTTTGAACAGTATTAGACTTACAGAAAAACTATGACGATAGTACAGACCTCAGACAGACTCTACACCCAGTTTCCCCTACTATGAATGTCTTCCATTAGTGTGGTACTTGTTTTAATTAATGATTCCATATTGATATGTTAACTAAAACCCACTCTTTATTTTCATTTCCTTAGTTTTTTTTTCCCCCTAATTTCCCCTTTCTGTTCCATGGTACCACCCAGAAACATTACATTTAATCATTTTAACTCCTTAGTTTCCTCTTGGCTGTGACAATTTGTCAGACTTTCCTTGTTATTGAGGATCTTGACAGTTTTGAGGAGAGTGCTGACCATATACTCTGTAGAACATCACTCAGTTTAGATTTATCTGAGATCTTTCTCATGATTACACTGAAATTATGGGTTTCTAGGGGGAAGACCACAAAGCCAAAGTATTATTTTCTTATGACATCAAAAACACAAGGTATCAACATGGCATCCGTAATGTTGTTAACCTTAATCATCCGGCTGGTATTTTTTTTTTTGCCAGATTTACCACTGGCCAAGGTAATCTTTCCTCCTGCCCGCTGTTTTCACACTGTTCAATTTGGAAGGAACTCACTAATGCACAACCTACCCTTAGAGAGTGAGGAGCTTTGCCTTAGCTCCTTGAAGGTAGAACATCTACATAAAT
This sequence comes from Mustela nigripes, assembly GCF_022355385.1. Taxonomy (NCBI): domain Eukaryota; kingdom Metazoa; phylum Chordata; class Mammalia; order Carnivora; family Mustelidae; genus Mustela; species Mustela nigripes. The sequence continues at coordinate 35,810,793 of NC_081558.1, read as the reverse complement.
TACTTGGAATTCTACATAGATGGGTCTATTGCTTTCCATTTATCTCTGTGTTCACATGCTGACATCAGCAGGAGCTCATGGACAGTTATCTTATATTTTGGGGTATAACCCACCACCACTTATAATATAAATTTCCCCAGCTTTGTTCACTAGGAGCTCTTTCAGTTAGTGTCTGTGTCCCTTTGACCCTACCAGGGTGCGATGTTTACTTTTTGTGCATACGCTTGTTTGCTCTCTGGCACTACAAGAGGACCCAGGCTCATCCTGTCCATTTCCTGCCCCAGTCCTTGAATGAGCCACTTCTGCTAGGAGCCCTGGATCCTTTTATTAGATCACAGTATTCGCAACCAAGATCTGGACGCTAAATGCGCTCATGACTGCAGTGACGCTTCTGTGTGTTTATCCACCAGCATAAGTACACATTTAACCCCTGCTCCTTTGGGACACACCTTTATCAACTATAGTTCATGTTTATGTACCATTTCTTTCATGTTTTGTTTTTACAAACTCCACATATTTCTGAGACTATGTCAGTGTTGTTTTATCCTTCTTTTCCTTTCAATGAGGTTGTTTCATATATGTGTATGGGTGTGTGTGTGTGTGTATATTATATATATTATATATAGATATATATAAATATTTTGTAAGATTTTATGTATTTGAGAGAGAGTGAGAGAGAGAGCATGGGGGGAGGGTCAGAGGGAGAAGCAGACTCCCCGCTGAGTGGGGAACCCAATGTGGGGCTTGATCCTGGGATCCCAGAATCATGACCAGAGCCAAAGGCAAATGCCTAATTCACTGAGCCACCCAGAAACCCATTTCATATATTTTAATATGATTAATTTTGTTGTTGTTGTCACAGTCTACATTCATCTAGGATTCCATTGACCTCTGAAATATTTTTTTTATATTTGCTTACATTCAAGTTTATTCTTTGTTCTGTAAATTTCAGTGGGTTTCAACAAATGCATAGTGTCATGTACCCGCAATCACAGCATCAGACGGAATAGTTTTACTGCTTTAAAAAAAAAAAAAAATCTCCTGTGCTTTATCTATTCAATCCTGAATCTCTGGCCACCAAAGATCTGGTAACTCTCTCTGAAGTTTTACTTTTCCCAGAATGCCATACAGCTGAAATCCTGCATCATGTAGCCTTTCCATAATGGTGGCTTTCACTTAGCCATATGCATTTAAGCTTCCTCATGTCTTTTCATAACTAAAAAACTCACTTCTTTTAAATGTCAAATAGTACTCCACTGTATGGATATGCCATAGTTTATTCGTGGATTCACATGTTGAAGCTGTTATAACATTTACCTGCAGATTTCTGTGTGTCAAGTCCATTCGGTAATAGCTAGAAGCATGATTGCTTATCTTAAGAAAAGATTATGTTTAGCTTTGTAAGATGTCAAACTGTCTTCCAAAGTGGTTATACTAGTTTTTATTCTCACCAGTAACACAGGAAAATTCCGTTTGTTCCACATCTTTGCCAGCAATTGTTGTTGTCAGTTTTTTTTTTTTTTTTAAAGATTTAAGCCATCCGAATGGCTTGCTGTCCTTTACCTGGTGTTTGTTTTATATTTATTTTCACCCAGTCTGCAGTTTGTCTTTCCATCCTCTTAAGGTCTGTCACAGAGCAAAAGTTCTAGTTTTAGTAAAGTTAATCAGTCTTTGGAGGATCGTACTTTTGGTGTTTCATTGAAAAACTTACCATCAAATCCAATTCAACCCAGATTTTATCCAAGTCTCCATTTGCCAGGAATTATACACTCCCTTTTCTAAATGGCAAATTGGGAGATGAAAAATAACTTGGCCAAGTTCATGGAGTTTGAATTTCAACTCCATTTGTCTGAACTCCAAACCCTATGTTCTTAGTATATATATATATATTTTAATTTTTAAGAACTATGTCATTTAATGTGAGGATTAAATGAGATAATGTATGGAAAGTACTCTGGTCATGTCAAATACAATCTATTATTGTTATTGTTTTGGTTTTGCTGTTATTAATATTCCTCTTAGGCTTGCTTAATACTTCAGCTTTTGATTTCAGGTATAACTACTCTAATTTAGAGTGAACCCTCCCTGGCATACTGGACTAAGGATGTGGCACTGAATATAAAGTAGTTTTATAGGGCTTTATATTGGTATGATTAAATAATGCAGAAATCTGAGTGCCCTTCATTTCACAGATCAGCAATGATATATAGAACATCTAAGCAAAACTATAACTTTCTCCCTTATTAAGTCACTTGAGCTATATCAATGAGAAGTCTCCACTTGTTCTTTGGGGTCTCTTTCTCCTTATCACCTTCAAAAGAAAACATTTGGCATTTATTATTTAAAAGGCAGGTGCAATGGATTCTCGTATGAATGCAATAAATCACCAAGGATGGTTTGTGTATGAGGAGCCTGGGAACATCCTGCAAGGCATGTTGTAAGGGGCAAGTGAAGCTGCTGCTGGTAATTTAAAACATTTTTTGATCTCTTGCTTGTGTTAGATACAGTAACAAGAATTTAACACATATTACATTACTTAACCTCAGTTATTCTTATTATAATTGAAAAGTCAGGAAACAGAGCCCCAGAAATAGTAACTAAATTGTGTAGGGTCACACAGTGAGGAAGAATGACCTAACAATTTGAGTTCTGGTCTCTCTGAACCCAGAACTTTTGCTCTGAAGCACGCAGATCTTCTACCCAATAGAAATCATGCGGTTGGGGCGCCTGAGTGGCTCAGTGGGTTAAAGCCTCTGCCTTCGGCTCAGGTCATGATTCCAGGGTCCTGGGATTGAGCTCCACATTGGGCTCTCTGCTCAGCGGGAAGCCTGCTTCCCTTCCTCTCTCTCTCTGCCTGCCTCTTTGCCTACTTGTGATCTCTGTCTGTCAAATAAATAAAATCTTAAAAAGAAAGAAAGAAAGAAAGAAAGAAAGAAAGAAAGAAAGAAAGAAAGAAAGAAAGAAAGAAACTGTGCGGTTAAAGGGCTATAGCTTCATCATGCCAATTTCTTGTAAAGGGAAAGACCTCAAAGCACCAAAGGCATCAGGCAGGAGAATTTTGGACGACTACCCCAAAAGTTGTACTTATGCCATGTGGTCAGGAGAGTGACAAAGCATCACCGCTTCCATTCATAGAGATCAATTCCGAATCAGTTTTGTAACTAAGCTATATTGCTCCCAGAATGTTGGACTGTATTCTACAAATAACTAGAATGAATGAGAAAGGTAGACAAAAGCATCTGGACCATGCTGAATATTGAGTTGTCAATGTATGCTAAGGAAAGGACTGGTAGCCTAGCAGATCTGTTCTTTCTAACAAGCTAACCCAAGAAATTAATGCTAATATGTTTGAATGGAGCTGGGCAACAGCTATAGTCCTTCCCAATGGTATAGCACAGTAGACACATATACACAGCAGTTGTTGGTAACAATAGGACCTACTTTGAAGTTAACTCTTTTTTATATGTCATATGTTTTCCATATAATAATACCCATCTGAGATAAGGATGGACAAATGTCAAACATTTTTTTATTAAAGTCAAGGTTGAATTGATTCAATATTGGAAGAATGTGTTAAAGGCTCTTCCAGACTTAAGCAAAACTTTCTGGATGGCTCTGCTGGTCTCAAACATTTATCATGGGTATAAGTCTTATACTGGAGGTTATTATGCAGAAAGATGTGGTGTATGACTTTCCATAATTTACTGATCAAATAACCCTGAACATATAAGTTGGGCATCGCCTTGGCTGGGTGTGAGATTGATAGAATCACAGGATTAATTTCCCCTAAGATTTAATATCTCCCATACATCCAATATCCTCCCTGCCCCACCCTGTAGGGACTTTGGAGGTAGAAGAAGGAAAAGTAAAGGGAAAGTATCAGTTTTGGTAAGGGCACACTGATTTCCTTCTGGAATATTACTTGTCTGAACTACATAGAGTCGAGCTACATTAATGAGCTCTTAAGACTTTTACTGTTAAGGAGAATGGTGCAAAATAGAAAATGGTGCAAAATGGTGCAAAAAGGAAAACAGCAAAAAGTGGTGGAGTCCATTCATTCTGCAAGTGACAACCTGAAGAAATTATGAACTAGATCCCACATCTTAAATCATGGCCAGGTACTGATTTCTGCGTGCGGAGGGAGGGTGGGTAGATGGGTGTTGTGTGTAGTTTTTTTTTCCTTAAATCTGTTTTTCCAACATCCCCTTCAATTTTCCAAGTCTCCTGGTAGTCATCCAGTAAATTTATTTTCTACTTTTATTAAGTGGATTTGCCTTTTTTAAATTAACTGACAACAAAGTGTTATAACTGATCATATCACCTAAAAGAATCAGGTAACGATGTCTACCGAAGTGCAAAGAAACTGGTAACCTCACTAGGTGTATGCTTTATTTTTCCTCTGCCTAAAATGTCTTCTTTTATAAGTACCACTCTTAGAGAGTTATTAAACCCTCTGGAAGGTTAATTGGGAGAGAATGGGGGAGTATCCTGAGAACTTCTAAAGATGACAGCTCCCCCTGTGGCTGGACTGGGTGCTGCATGCCCCCTAGCAGATCCCTTTACTTCAGCCACGCCGTTAGCGCTGTTAGGTATGCACAGGCAGAACCGAAGAATGAACCAAAAAGAACAAAAGCAATGGCAGGTGAGACAGACCCATTTCCTACCCAGTGCTCATTCATTTTCATTGTAATGCTCATAGCAATATCTACTCACTATCTACGCTGAGAACGTAAGCTCCGTGATGACTGGCATTCTGTCTACCTCAATCTCCACAGTATCCTTGGTGTCCAGAATGGTGACTAGCAAATAGTAATATCGAAGGAAAAATGTCTAAATACTGAGATTCAGACAGATTCAGATATAAGCATCATGAACCTGAAGGCATTAGTCAGAATCGGCTCTCTTTGTCACAACTTTCAAGTCAGGAACATTACTTAGTAATTGAGAATAGCATGCAGAAAATATACTTTGTAAGTAAAAATTGTGTGATTCTTATCACCTTGCCTTTGTTAAGTCCTCTCCTACACAGAGTCAATCTAACCTGTACAACAAATAAGATACTGCAGAAATGGTGTGCGGTTTCCAAGGCTATGCTATAAAATCCAAAGCTATGAGTGCCTTGCTCTCCCTTGGACACTGTGCTTTGAGGGAAGCTAGCTGCCATGTTGTGAAAAGACTCTAGGAACCCCACAGAGAAGGCTAAGGGGTAAGGAACTAAGGCTTTGTTCGAATAGCCGGAATCAACTTGCTGGTTGGGTATGTGGGTTATCTCAGAATGGAATCCTCCAGCCCCCATCAAGCCTTCAGATGACTGCAACCCCAGCACTATTTTGTCTATAACTTTATGATACTCCCTGAACTATAAATGTATAATTCAGTTCTGGATTTCTAACCCACAGAAATGGTGAAATAATTAATGTTTTTTGTTGATTTAGCATCTAAGTTTCAGGGTGATTTGTTAGGCAGCAATAGATTACCAATATACTATCTCATAGAGTTTGGAACATAATAAATATTGCAATAATGGTAACTAAGAGCAGCTCGTAGCAGCAACAGTAGGGTAGCTACCTGAATGGATTTAAAGAGGAATAGATCCATTTGCATGGAGAGGGGGATTTGGCTATTGGTCATCCTGCTGAGCCATGGGTAGTTGTGACATTATTTACTGGACATCAAACTTGGCTTTCTTCATTCTGCCAGGCTAAAGGGTAGATACAGTTGACATGGTGGAACAATGAAAGAAAACAAAAAGAAGTGAACGTGAAGGCATTGGTCAGTATGCAAAGCTGATCACAAAAAATGCCTAATTAATGTGCATTAATGCTGATGATCTTGCTGGTAATACCTGGACTCTTGGGATGGTCATCTATATAGATCACCTTTCATTTTAGAAGAAAGACCCTAAAAATGAAGACCCGTGACTAGCCTGGTTTTCCTGCCTTGACTCAAGATACTTGTGACAAAGCTTTCTAAGTTAGTTTCAATTTCTCCAGGTTCTGATAACAGAATCACATTTCTAAGGTAAAACAAATGGAAGGTGTTAAATAATAGACAATTCTTCCAAAATGGGATTGGTGGTGATAGGAGAGATAATTCCAATTATTTTTCTCCCTTTCTTTTTCTTTCAAAAGCAAGTTCTTTTCAGATCCAGGGAAGCAACATGAAAAACAAAATAGATATTTGATGAAATCTGATGCTTCAAATTGTCTTTAGGTCAATTCTTAAGGAAAAAATTAAAACTGATGTTTGTGTTTTAAAGACAGGCCCAGAATTTCAGTTATTAGAGGTTTTATATCCATTAATTTAGACTAGGTATTCTAGAATTTCAATCTGAGACCATAGATTAGATATAAATTGTGTTGGTTTTTATACTCTTTGCTATAGTTGTTTCTGCATTATGAAACAAAAATTAACGGTTCTTCGGCACCACACACATGAACAACATAGACAAAAAAAAGTCTTCAGGAGGCTGCCATTTTTACTGATACAAAATGAAAATATTTCAACAATTCCAGAAACAAAACATACTACTGCAATTCTGAATCAATGTGTGAACACACCAGATGCCAGAAACTCAGGGGTTGAGACCACAGAGAACAGATGTATGAGATAATACTGCATGTGGGAGATGGCAAATAAACTGGTTAAGACGCAAGAAGGGACAATGACAGTATGATGTGTTACCCCCTCAACTCGTCTATGAGAATCACAGCAAATGCTTTCCATTTGCTATGAAACCACATTATCTAGTTTTTGTGTAACAGTCTTGGAAATTACCACTACATGATGGAACATTCTAGATGGAGGACTAAGCATGTTCTAGGCTGTATTCATTTTCTCTTCCACATAGCATACCACCACCAACCCTGTGGTTTAAAACACTTTATCATCTTGCTGTTTTTGTGTGTCAGAAGGCTGGCCCCTTAAAGCTGGGTCCTCCACTCAGGGTCTCTCACTGCTGAAATCAAGGTACTGGCTCTCTATGGCCTCATGTGGAAGCTTGACTAAGCAAAGGTCTGCTGCAAAATACCCTCAAGTTGCTGACAGATCGCACTTCCTTACAACTGTTTCCCCACTTCCCACACACCCTGCTTTTTTCCCCACATGCTGGTTGAGGACCTCGGCACCCAGAGGTCACTCTCAGGCCCCTTTTTTTTTAAAGGCATAAAAAGTAGGCTATTTCTCTGCAGCTCTGAATTTCTCTGATTTTTCTGTCTCTGACCATTAGACCCTCTTTTAAAGGGTCATCCAATGAGATAATTTTCTGTCCTATTCAAGAGAAGGAGACTTCAGGGTGTGCACACCAGGGAGTGGTGATCTCGGGAGACATCTTTCAATCATGGTTACCACAAAGGCAGACATATTGGAGGGCATATTTGCCTAGAAGGACAGCACAGGTACAGGCACGTGCCTGCAACCAGGAGAGCTGCCTTGCTTCTCTTTTCCTGCAGGGAGATGAGCTCCCCAGGACACTGAAAGTTATGGGTTATGATATTGTTCAGGGAGAACAGACACAGCTTTATTCTCAAAATAAGAACGTGGCCTTGCTGTGGCAAAGCTCAGCTCAAGAGGCAGCCATTCCCTAAGTGAAAGGATTCAAATTATTGGAGTAGGTTCTCCTGATTCGTGACTTAAGAGTGACTACAAAGGGCAGGATGCAGAAAGGATTCAGGTCTTTCCTCAAATCTGGCAGGATGCCACCTGTACAGAAAGTGTTCTTTCAGACTGTGGACCCAGAAAGGACTCGGGGCCAAGAGAAAAACTGTGCCAAGGTATATTGCCCTGATTCTGCTTGCTATTACCACCTTGCCAATCAACATGGTGTGCTCTAATGTTTTAAATACATGATGGGCTCTACGGAGGCTACCAGTGACTGAAATAAAATGACCAGGTTTGTCTTGGTGGACAGGTCCCAGACAGAGAAAGGAAACCTCCCAACCTTTATATATTCTGCCCAGCAGTGACTGGCATGTTCTTTTCATTTTTTATAGCATGTTGGTTCTTACCATTGAAAATGTTTTAAGATTAGAAAAAGTGACAATAATTCCACCTTTTCTTTTCCCATACAGCTAAAAATACAAGTGGGCGGGCTTACATTAAAGTGAGTATGAAGTCTACTGTTACTCCATAGCTACTTGGGAAGAGTATCTTTCCAAGAGCCAAAATTAGAGAATGCTATCGGTGCTAAAATGAAGTGTTACTATTTATTAGCTGTATGACTTTGAATAAGCACCTTTTTTCTCTTAATCTCCTCTTCTATACAATGGGATGAATAAGAATGACTAACTTGAGCCTTGTGATCATCAAATGAGATATACATTATGCCAGGCACACAGTAAGGAATTCGTAATTACTACTACTACTACTACTACTACTGCTAGTACTATCATAATAAATTTTTATGGAATTGTTATTGTTATAAAACTATGACAACCAGGGTGCTTGGGTAGTACAGTAGGTTAAAGTCTCCATTTTGGGCTCCAGTCATGATCTCAGGGTCCTGGGATTGAACTCGCATAGGGCTCTCTGCTCAGCAGGGAGCCTGCTTCCTCCTCTCTCTCTCTGCCTGCCTCTCTGCTTACTTGTGATCTCTATCTGTCAAATAAATAAATAAAATCTTAAAAAAACAAAACAAGAGTGGTGATAGTGGGCATCCTTGTCGTGTTCCTGATCTCAACAGGAAGGCTGCAAGCTTTTTCCCATTGAGGATGATATTTGCTGCTGGTCTTTCATAGATAGATTCTATGAAGTTCAGGAATGTTCCCTCTATCCCTATACTTTGAAGCGTTTTAATCAGGAACGGATGCTGGATTTTGTCAAATGCTTTTTCTCCATCAATTGAGAGGACCATGTGGTTCTTCTCTCTTTTCATATTAATTTGTTCTATCACATTGATTGATTTGCGAATGTTGAACCATCCTTGTAGCCCAGGAATGAATCCCACCTGGTCATGGTGGATAATCTTTTTATGTGCTGTTGGAGCCTGTTTGCTAGGATCTTGTTGAGAATCTTAGCATCCATATTCATCAGTGATATTGGTCTGAAATTCTCCTTTTTGGTAGGTTTTTTGCCTGGTTTGGGGATCAGGGTAATGCTGACTTCAAACTGTGGAAAGAACCAACATGCCCTTCAACGGACGAATGGATAAGGAAGATGTGGTCCATATACACTATGGAATATTATGCCTCCATCAGAAAGGATGAATACCCAAAAGGATGAATACCCAACTTTTGTAGCAACATGGACGGGACTGGAAGAGATTATGCTGAGTGAAATAAGTCAAGCAGAGAGAGTCAATTATCATATGGTTTCACTTATTTGTGGAGCATAACAAATAGCATGGAGGACAAGGGGAGTTAGAGAGGAGATGGGAGCTGGGGGAAATTGGAAGGGGAGGTGAACCATGAGAGACTATGGACTCTGAAAAATAATCTGAGGGGTATGAAGCGGCGGGGGGTAGGAGGTTGGGGGAACCAGGTGGTGGGTATTAGAGAGGGCATGTATTGCATGGAGCACTGGGTGTGGTGCAAAAACAATGAATACTGTGATGCTGAAAAGAAAAAAAGAAAAAAAGAAAAAAAATAAAATCTAATTCACACACACACACACACACACACACACACATAAAACCAAAAACAAAACAAAACAAAAAACTATGAGAATCAATCGTTTATGGGTTCCCAATTAGTAGTTCCCAATTAGTTGTGTATCAGAATCACCAAGATGGTTCAACTGCATACACACAGCTGGGAACCTACTTCTATAGTTTTGGATTCAGCAAGTCTGGGGTGGGCACCTGAGAATTAGGATGGCACGCTATAGTCACGGTCTACTCTGTGTTGTCACTTCAGAAAGGCAGCAAGAAAAAAAGGCAATCCAAGTGGTAATGACATTCTAGCACATTGGCAACCCTGTAGCACTTGATCCTATTTTTCACTCTTATGAGTTTATTGGATGGTTTATAGAAACAGAACCAGTTTTAACTGTGACATTTTAATATAATTTATTTTGGAAAACACAAAGAAAGCATAATGTGTAGGATCTTGGACCCCTGTCTGAAGAATAAGAAAGTTTTAGACAACAGTAAATTTATGGATCTTGATGACCAGGAAGTCATTCTGTATTAGTCAAGAGTGGGTACTATGCTCACTTTTTGCTAATATGGGGCTGAAAATACCTGTTTTGTGAAAACCATTAATCATGCAGTTTGGTAAAGTCAGGGTAGTCCTTATCGTGCACCCTAATGTTAACTTTGACCATAAACCTTTAATTTATTGCATACTATGTACACAAAATTTATGGATTTAGTTGATGTTAGACTAGTATTGATGTAGCCCAAGTTGGTCCAGTGAGATACAATGCCAGCACTGTGTTTGGAACCATAGAAAAAAAGTAGTTCTCTTGGGCTCAAGGTAATTAATTTAAGTCAGGAACTGGGGGCATGGGTGGGAAGCTCTCTTGTCTTCACACAGAAAGAACTTGCCAGACAACAAGACCAATGCAGAGGACAGCAGAGCTTAGAAATAGGAGCATGATTAATGATGTTGTTGAATAATTGAATCCAACTATGCCTGAAGACATATTTTTTACATGTATATGAATCAATAAATCCTTTTTTTTTTTTTTGCTTAAGCCAATTTAAGCTGAATTTTTGATCTGAGACTGAAAGAGCCCTGAATATTATCATTTAGAAATTGTTGTATTTTTATAAAACATGAGTAACTTATCATTAACACATATTTTACAGCATTTCATGACAAATCAGAGACATAGTAAAGAGAAGAAAACGTAGCATTTATGTTAAGGCTGTCAACCAGCTATTATCTGTCATTGGTTGTCATATTACATTTTTTCCATGAAAGTATAATATTCTTTACATTGACAGAAAAGTAAATTCAAATCAGTCGTTATCCTACTCCTTTCACATACAGCATATCTCTTTTTTTATCTCATCGCATTAGACATGTTTAAACCCTACCCCAAATTTCCTTACTACTCTCCGAAGGCAACTGGTTATTTAGGAGTACGTCTGCAGTTTTAAATTAAAACACAGAACAAAGAATGAAAACATGTAAAATCACCCTAATCTCCATGTGGCATGTGGAATGATAAGGAAATCTGAGACCGTGCCCATCATCATGTGGTTGTTGTGTTCGGAGGATGACCTCCTTCTCACTTCCACTGCAAAAGATTCCAAAGCACTGTAACCACAGAATTTTTTTTTTTGTGCATGTTTCCGGAAAACTTGATTTAACTGAAGAGAAAATCTGAACAATACGTAATTATTCTCCTTTCACTAAGTTGGTATTTTGCTACATAATCTTTTCTTATTCACATGAGCAGGACAAATTCTAGGAATAATTGCTCTTTTTTTTTTTTTTCTTTATACATGCTTAGGTAACGGTAATTTTATTTTTTTCTGGGACACAGCTTGTAATACTTCGTATTTCATTTATAAGCTGTTCCTTTGGGAATTTACATCAATGACCAACAAATATAGTAATTTGAAACACAGATTATCTAGGGACACTTTTCAGTCCCTGTGAGTCTATTGCCAAAGGCTAAGTCGTTCATCTTTGCCTGGTGATAGAAACATAAGCTACCTATTTACTGATGGAACTGCCTGGCATGCATGCTTTAAATACCTACTTCTTACAGATATAGCAGGTGGGGACTCAGATGATGGGCCTTGTCCAGAGTCACAGAGCCCTGATGGACTCCCAGCCTGATACTTTTTTCCATTTCCTATACTCCTTCATGGTCATTTAACTTTTCACAAGGCTTTGAGGAAAAGTCTAGAATATTGCAGCAGATACTAGCTGTGTGAAGAGGGACTGTGAAATGAACACAGCCAGAGCCCTGAACCTTGCAATGATTTCCATTGGGTTTATCGACTAAGAGTTTCAGCTCATAAAGCACAAACCCTTGTTACTGAACTGATTTTAATCATCTCAGGAAGAGGGCGATGTCTAAATATCACCCGGATCTTACAGAACAAGTTAAAAGAGATCCTCTGCACATAATCCTCTCAGTGCAATGTTACTAAGTCATAGTTCATTTCCTTGGGCTCACCCAAGTTATGGAATCCCCACACATGACATACAAGGTCAGTTTTATCCCATATGTGGAAGTGCAACTGACCAATATACTTTATAATTCTATAATAGGATATGATTTACTATATGGGAATAGTTATGCTTGAAGTGAAGAGAAAAAAAGGAAGTGGGTTTATGGGGCATCTGGGAGCCCAAATGATACAGCGGAAACAGGCTTTCAACCAGGAAACTGTAGATCTTAGTTATCTCAAAGATTCGTCATTAACTCACTGGATAACCTTGAGCAAATCACTTTAGCCTGAGCATTTCAGTTTGCTCAGAAGGGAGTTGGGAAAGTTTACCACTGAAATCAAACTCTGTACAGAAAGCTTGTTATAGGGAATGCAATGGACATCTGGACATCTGTCTTGGCCGGCCCTGTGCTTGTTGCTTTTACTTTGTCCTTCTGTCTGGGTTTTACCTCTTTTTCACTTCATATTAGTCCCAGAGGCTGCCAGTCCCAATTACATATTCTCTGCTCTAGTGATGGCACACGATTCAACTCATCTGTCAGAGTGTCTCTCTCCCATAGATACCGAGTACTGGTTCAGAATTGGGCAATATCATGAAGAAGAGATAACCAGAGTCGCTTTTGGAATTCATATGGATGTAGGGGATGGAGAAATGGACTGATTTTTCTGGGATTGATGCTTATAATGCCTGGTGAAACTGGGCCTTCCTGTGACCTTCTCTGATACCAGGTAAAAAGGCACTATATAAGAATTAAGCCTACCCAGAGGAAAGTAGAGATGAAAAATATAAAAAGAGAGAGAGAGAATCCAGGTTTTATCTTTAGGACCTCTAGATCTAGCTATACCTAAGGACATATTTCCTTTCCCGGACTTCTCAAAACATAATCCAATAAGCTCCCTTTCTTCATTTATGATCATTTGAATAGCTACTGATTGCATTTTGATTAGTATCTCCAGCAATTGTTATTTTAATCTCTAGAACTGAACACTATATTGCAATTAAGTAGATGCTCATTAAATATGTGTTGATAAGTTGAATATGTACTACAAATGGTTCTAGGAACTGTATGTCCAATATTTAAGTCTACACTGTTAAGAAACATGATCTTTAGGAAATAGGTTACCATGCATTCATTCATTGAATATTTATTGGGGAACTTGTACATTCTAAGGCCTGAAGATGCAGTACTAAATGAAAGAAACAAAAATTCCTGCAACCACTGAGCTAACACTCTAGCAAAACTTGAGTCACATTACATTTAATTACATGTAATTCAAGTTTTGGGAACATTCAATCTACTATATTTGGGAACAGTTAAACACAGCATACAAAATAACAATATATAGCTTACAGATGCTAGTTCTCCACATACTCTTCTTTCACCAGCAAATTTGAAACCAAGTGTGCCATCAAAGCCTGAAGGTACAGTATTTGTTAAGTTTTTAAACAAGAACTCCTGCTTGCTGTTTTGACAAAGATATATTTATGCCTTGTCTGATTGCCCATTTCTGTAAAATAATTTTAAGTAGTCCCTGTCAGCTAAAGTTAGATTTACTACAACCACGCTGCCAGCAATTATTTTAAAAAAGGCACTGACATTTCCTTCTTTATAATTAGATGTTGCCACTGATATGGAGAATAAAGACACCATGGTTCTGAATTTCGATTGTTGCCTGATGCAACACTCATCGCACTCCCTCAGCCTCAAAGGAGCTTGTCCTTTTGATTAGACGGTCATAGAATATACTAGGTCAAAGTCAGGCAATTCCAAAAGATACACCTGATCTGATGAAAGCATACAATCCCTGCCATACCCACTTAGTTCTCTTAAATTTTATCATTTTATTGTTAAGAAAAGCAATACAGTATGCTATGGGAAACTTTTAGCAGGGCATAAATGTTCTATTTATGGGCTACAGACTTTTTCATGCATTGTGCTGGCAAATCATTCTAAATAAACCAGAGTGTTGGCAATACCCAACATAGTAAATTATCACACATTTTCTTCAGTTGGTGCTTATATATATTTACCAATTACTGCTGGGGTATAAAGCTTGATTCTAGGCCTTATAGAAGAAAGAGAGAAGGAACACGTGGTGAATCTGTGATAAGATATCTGATATACTGGGCATTCACTATGCTTTCTTGTCTAGCAGTTCTTTCTGCACTTATTCCTAGTGATGAAATACCTCTTTCTTCTCTGAAATCCATTCCGCACAGCTGGCTGGCGCTCTCTCTAACCTCTCTAGCTAGAGATTTGGTCCTGTGGTTGGCTCTGATCGAATGATCCAACCTATGTGGCCACAGTGATTGGTTCAGTTGCTGGTAAATGTCCCAAAGTGAAGCAATTAAAGTTTTTCTTAGAAAGGTTCTAAAGAAGGTACAGGGCATGATTACTCAGCAGAGATTGATGGTGGCCATCTTGCCCACCAGGTTGAGGAAGCCCATTTGTGAGATGGACGGAGACATGGAGTGTTGGAAACAGCCATGTAACAGCTGGTTTCAATCATACAGGAAATGTAACAGGAAAACAGAAGTAGGAGAAGGAATGAAAGAAATGTCACCATATTATTTTTGTTCCCCGTATGCAACTACACTCTGGGTCTTTGAAAATATTGGAGGTAATAAACTTCCCTTTGTTTTTTCCTTAAATTAACACGAACTGCATTTCCTCAGCTAAAATAACAGTGACCGTACTTTGGGAAACTGATGCATCATTACAAATACAGACTGACAGAAGTATCATCCAAAGTGACTGGCTGATTTATACACGGACTGTCTGCAAGATTCGCTGACCCATTTAATCCATGCCAAGCACCTACCATGTTCCAGGAACTTGGGAGAATAAAGACTGAAGCCCTTCAGAAGTTCAGTGTTGAGAGGGAAAGGCAAACATATCAAAAAGCTATTCTCCTGTGACGTGATGATAGCCTTAACTGCAGTATGAGAACGGAGGTCTGATGACAGTATTCTTGGAGGCTGAGGCAATTTGGGAATGGTTCCAGAAGAGATGGAGTGCAGAACAATAAACTAAATTCCAGTTGTCCACTGATAGGAGAAATGCATTGCCATTTTGCCCCTTTTGAGAGCCCAGGGAGGAGTACTAAGTTATGTGGAACAGAGGAATGTGTGGGCCTGGTGAGAACTATTCACACATAGCTGAAAAGGTCAGAACCAGGTCCCTGATTCTTGACCCGCTTCTAACTTGCCCTTGTTGGACGATCATTTTTTTTCCCCCCAAACTTCAGGTCTTTGATGTATAGCCCCCCTTCTGAGAACCTGATGTTTCTGAAATCCTATGTATCTCTGGTGCTATTTAAACCATGGGAAGAGAGAGAAAATACATATTTTTTATTTTGAGTGGCAGAGTGACTTGGGTGCAAGACATTTTCCTAGCAGTGGATTCCATCCATAAACACTTATTGAGCATCTACTACTTCCCAGGATCAGTGTGAGGAGCTAAAAGAAAGCACAAGCTAAAAGGAAGCACACATACGACATGGGCCTGTAGAGAGAGACATAGGGGGGAAAATGTGCTATATGATAATGACCTCAATGCAAAGTAGAAATCTCTATGGCCTGATACAGTCAGACACAACATGATCATTTTGGGCATGGCTTGGAGCAAGGTTTCTTAACCTTGGCAATACTGACATCTGGGACCAGATCACATTGCTGTGTGGGGCTGTCTTATACATCGGAGGTCATTGTATAGCATCTCTGGCCTCTACCCACAAGTGCCAATATCATCCTTAGTTATGACAACTAACAATGCCTCCAGCTGTCAAACCTTACTTGGGGTGGGGGAGTGGTGGGCAAATGACCTCTGGTTGAGAACTACTGGTCTTGAGGCCCTAATATTTAGAAAAATGCAAAGATCATATCTGGAATTCCAGCTTCTCTAGATAAGAAATTCCCAAACTCTATTTAACTGAAATGTTAAAAAGCCCAGCTGTTTATAACAGTGTGCTGAGACTAGAGGAGTAAATAAGAACAAGAAGCCTTATGTTATATCCTCCCAGGGCATAAACTTTCCCCCGGAGGATTTAGGAGGAAATTAAGCAATTTAGGTAGTAATTCAGAGCACCCATATTTATATCTAAGCAAATGCACATAAATTACAGGATAAACCCAATTTTAGTAGAAGCTCGAAAGAACATTTCCAAATGCTATGGGCTATTTCAGGCTATAGTCCCAGCCCCTTCAAACACACCCTCGTCCTCCTCTGCCATCAAGAGAACATTGGAAAAGCACACGAGGACCCAGACATAGATTAGCATACAGGGAACACATGCACTTTAAACAGGACTATAGGAAATGAAGCGGCTGGACTCACAGAGTGACTATTGCAGAGAAATCTGGGAGAAGACAATTACCACTGTTGATGATGATAGTGGTGATGAAGATGATTGATGATGATGATGATGATGATGATGATGACGACGACGATGATGATAAAGTCACACTTGTAATAAACACTTGATACATGCAAGTCTCTGTATTACGCACTTCACATTTAAGACCTCACACCCTATGGGACAGCTCCTGCTGTCACTATCATTCCAAAGCAGACAAAGTGAAGTCTTCATACACTGAAGTACTTTGCCCCTGACTGGACAACTAGCATTATTAGTTTCCTGGGGCTGCCATAACGAATGACCCCAGACTGGGTGACTTAACACATTTATTCTCTCATAGTTCTGGGAACTAGAAGTCTGAATCAAGTTGTTGATGCCAGGACCATGTTCCTTCCAAAGGCTCTTGGGAAGAATCCCATGTTGCCTTTTTCTAGCTTCTGGTGGTTGCCAACAATCCTCGTCATTTCTTGGCTGGTAGCTGTATCACTCCAATGTCTTTCTCCATCTTTGCATGGCCTTCTTCCTCGTGTGTGTGTGTGTGTGTGTATATAACTCCAACCTGTCTTCTCCTTTTAATGGCAGCCTTTAGTCAATGAATTTATGAGCCACCTCTAATCCAGTCTGACCTCATCTTAATTTGATTACATCTGCAAAGACTGTTCCCTAATAAAATCTCATTTACAGATGCTGGGGGTTAGGACTTCAATATATCTTTGGGGAGGACACAATTCAACCCACTATAGCAAAAAAAGGACATAAACAATTTTCCCACTCAGGATCCATCTGCATTCTCTAACTATAAGCTCTATTATTTAACACGTATTTATTTATTAAAAAAAAAACACTAACCGTGTGTTAGATAATCTTCTAGGTGTGCTTTGAGTATTTGTTCTGTTAATTCTCCTAATAAGTGCTATTATTATCCCCATGGTACATAAAAGATATCTGAGGCACAGAGAGTTACAAAGCTTAACGAAGGTCTCCCAAGTCTGACTCTTACCCACTCTGTCATCCTGACTTCCCCATTTGCACAGTCAGTTATAAATTACAATCAAAACCTCTGGGACATAACTGAAGGTCACTGCAGGTAAATAACCTATCCGCAAAATGTGATAAAAGAGTGTCTAGGCACATGGGATACATGCTGACCCCCAACAAAATTTACCCAATTTTTTTTTTAACTCAGTTAACCTATAAGATGACTCTTAGTTCTTACCACCTTGCTACCATTTTTAAAAGCAGCATCACTTTGCTAAAGAGATCTTGAAGAGAAAATGTATTGAGTATTATTAGAATCTATCCATGTTTTCCCATTCAAAAATAATACTCTTGAATTGTTTATTAATTCTGTTTTATTACTTTGTTTTTACTACTTTGTTATTTCTAACTCAACCTCAATCCTGGTTAAAAAAAAAAAAGGAAAAAAGAAATTAGCTGTATTAACTAAAAATGAAAAGCTTGTTTCTTGAAACAGACTGCTCATGTTGTATCATTTCTGAAAATGATTCAGTTCTAGTTTTACAATATCTAACAGATTTAGTGCATACAACTATTCTTTATCCCTGAAGAATACCTTAAGTGGACATTGTGTGGCAAAAAAAAAATCATACTGCTTGATCAAATAGTTTAATTTTTTTGAGTACAATCTATCTTTGATAATGATAGCACAGGATTTTCTATTTAATCAGCTGCCATCAAGTCTGCTCTTAGAGTATCTGTAGAGATAATTCTCTAGTTAGTCTTTTGTCTTTATTCATAGTGGTTGAAGAGTTTCAATTTGTATAATGGCATAGTCTAAGTGGAAAAAGCAAAGGTGACTCCCATGTAATGATACTTTAGCCACCAAGGCTGGCTAGATTATTATTCCCAATGCCTCACTTTCTCCCTGGGATAGAACTGTACATGCCCTTTGTTATGTAACTTGGTAGTGAGTCCCCTTATTGGAGGCAGAGTACGTATCTCCGTCTTATTGACTTTGAGCTCCACCACTTTGGGCAGAAGTGATAGTATTTCAATTCAAAGCCATGGTTTTAAGAAACATTGCAAGATTCCACCAGTTTTCTTGAAATTTAGCCCTTTGCCACAGGAAGAACACAATCCAGGAGAGACAACAATCTTTCCTGAGTCTCAGAATGAATACACACAAGGCTAAAGAGAACCTGACACAAAGCCTGAAATACAGCCTCTCACAACCAAATTCAACCAAGACCAACTGAATCATAATGAAAGACAAACCCTTGAACCTATAAACAAATATTTACAGTCATAAGAAACTGGGATTGCTTGTTACACAGTGTTAATGGCTAATAGAGCTGGCTAATACAGCGACCATATCCATCAACAGATGGATAGAAGATCTAGTCCCTTTTTTGTAACCTAACTCTAAACCCTAGGTAACCTGAGAGACTTGGGAAAAACAGAATTTCTGTAAATAATATCATATTTTCCTATGGGTTCACATAATCATTTCAGAGATGTTTCTGCCTAGGGAAAAAAAAAATGTTGTCTTCAAAATAGTAATGAAAGCCACACTCTCAAGAATGCAGCAGACTCAACAAATACAACCCTGCCTAAGTCCCTGTCCTTGACAATGCAAGAAACTCCTGAGCATCACTTCATGCCGAAGGAAGGAGTCTCATCAGAAGAAGACCTAGTCTGGTTTTTTGCTTTCTTGCTGTTTGGTTAAGCCTCAAATGTAACTGCTTTGGACAAGCTTTTCTTTCCTTAATTCTGTTTAACTTGCTGTTCCCTTTCTTGACATTTTTGTTGAAAATGTTGAAGCTAGGACACAATGCTTGTAATTTTTTATTTTGACATCTTAAAAAATAAACCTCTAGGGGGGCCTGGGTGGCTCAGTGGGTTAAGCCTCTGCCTTCGGCTCGGGTCATGATCCTAGGGTCCTGGGATCGGGCCCCACATCGGGCTCTCTGCTCAGAGGGGAGCCTGCTTCCTCCTCTCTCTCTGCCTACCTCTCTGCCTGCTTGTCATTTCTGTCTGTCAAATAAATAAATAAAATCTTTAAGAAAAAAAAAAAAACCTCTTTAATACAGAAGTAATCTATATTTGAATGACAGGGAATTGTCTAAAATAAAGATAAAGTATGTTTTTCCTAGCAGATCCCACTCCTCAAGCACCATAGTTAATAGTGTTGACATGTAAAGTTAAGAGTTCTCCAAATCTTCTGTTATCCTGAGAAATACTAATGTTTATTTTTTATTTAGGAGCAAGAGGTAGGTCCTATGGCTGATTCCTCATACTTAAACTATTTCAATGGCTTCTCATTCCCCATAGGATAAAGTTCAGCATCTTTAACGAGCCTTAAAAACCCCTGAACTGTCTGTTCACACCTACCATCTTATCCCAAATACTCTACTATATTTTGTACTAGTTGCTTTTTAGCCATCCTAGACCTCTCTGCACACATTTCTATACTCTGTTCCCTCTTCTCAACTATACCACAAGCCCCTCCATCCCTGATTTAGCTCCTTGCCAAACATCAGGTCTCAGATGATCCACCGTGCCCTCCAGAACATCTTTTATCTCCTTACTCCTTACACTAGATAAAGCCCTTGATATGCTTTTAGAGCCTCCTTTGCTTCCCTACTAAAATACTCATTATGATTTTAACCACATTTGTTTATTTTCTCCAGCTTTTATCATAGTATAATTGATAAATAAAGCTGAAATACATTTAAAATATACCATAGGATGATTCGATATATGTGTACCTTGTAAAATGATTCCCACAATCAAGTTATTTAATGCATGTATCAGCTTACAAAGTTGCTTTTCTTTTTCTTTTGGTAAGAATACTTAACATAGACTGTTTTGGCAAATTTCAAGTATATACATAATATTATTAGTGACAGTCATTGTGCTATATATTAGACCCTCAGAACTTAAACTCATCTTATAACCGGAAGGCATGTGCTTACTTTTAATTGTAGTGATCTCCATGAGAAAAGAAGCTTTGTTGCTTACTCCCTTAAAGACCCTGCAAATGGCACATAGTAGTCACTCAAATAGTTGCTGGGCCAGAGTGACACAATTCTCATAGCTCAGAAAAATACTTAGGAATTAAAGTTAATGATACATGTATGCAGGGCTTTAGGAACAAAAGGGAGACCAAAGCAAAGGAGAGAAACCAAGAACGTGGAAGGAAGCCTTACACTGAGAATTCACTTAATGGTTGAACCAAAAGGAAGCAAGTAATTAATTCAATGGCTATTATGACTGAGGAGATTACTCCAATACCATCAAATCAGGTCCTGAATAATGACTAGATCAACCAGGATCCCTATATTGGCCATGCCTCCAACCTGCATGATGTAAAATTCCCTGTCATGTCGGGACCTTAAGCCAAGTATTGGCTTCACTGGAAAAAAGTCCTCTCTCCCTTTCTTTGATTCTACTGTAATAATAATAAAAATATATAATAATAATTTGCTGTAATAATAATAAAAATATATAATAATGATAAAAAATAATAAACAATATATAAATCTGTGATAAGCACAGAATTAGGCTGAACTGCTAAATCCAAGTTACTAATATGGAGCTTGACGGATCCATAGCATTTCCTCAGAGACATCACTCTACCAGTTCTACAACAACACCTAAGCCAAATGAGCAGAGACACAAAGACAAACATTACTGGGTACAATTTTGGCTTAGGATCTTTAGTAATGCCATAAGTTTTAGTTTCTACTTATCTATGCATGTGATGAACTCTATTTTGATGATAACCATGCTTTTTCACGCTTGAACAAGCTAATAAATGCTTCCGTGATCATAGTCCTATACATCTTGGGGAAAACATTTTAAGATCTAAATTAATGATACATGCTACCCTGAATATGTACTCAGCTCTTTGCCGAGTTGTTGGGGATTCCAAAGGAGGGATATTAGTAGAGAAAGTACATCACATGGATTACCAAAAAAAAAAAAGATAGTATAATGTGTTTGTCAATGAACAGAACAACAGAACAAAAGAAACTAAAAACAAGATAGACACAGTATACACTAATCATAAAACAACATTCACCAGTCCCTTCTCAAAATGCAGTGTGAGGACCACCCACATCCAATATCCCCTAGGGGATGTTTCAAGTCTATACCTCACACTGGCTGAAACCAAGGTTTGAATTCAACCTGCTATGCTGATGAGTTGTTAAGGTCTCTAAAACATGAGCACTGTAATATGAGCGGTATCTGAACATACTGGCATGTCAATGTGAATTGAGAGGTATTTGTTAAAACTGTCTTGGAATAGATACTGTATTCATTGTATTCAAACTCTGGTCTCACTCAAATTTCATGTTACTTTGTTTGAGGAAGCCCCAGATACCTATCAAATCAGGAATCAATGAAAACTTTATATTTTCCTGGCTTAAAAAGTATATTAAAAATATATATTAACAGCTCCTGTGTTGAATTTCCTATTCTGTGCTCTCATGAACCCCTTCCAACTCACTTGGGGTGACAGACTTCAAGAGGGAACTTTTCCCAGCTCAATACTTTGTCTTCAGAAAGCAAAACTCATTAAAAACCAAGTTCAGAAGGATGAGTGGCAGCGTCTTCAGGAAATATTTGCAAATGCTCTCCTAATGACAGGCTGAGATCACTTAAAGCTTATCCGCAAGTGTGGCCAGCCTCCCTGTATCAGAAAGACTTTCAAGCTGTAATGTAGTGAATCCTTGATAAGCTGTGATCTAATTAATCATTGCTTTCAATATAGTATAATGTAGCCATAAAAGAAGCTTTTGGTGACTGACAATGAATACTGAAGGAAAAATGTTAGAATTTGTTAGTATCTCTCCTTCCGACACCATTCAAAGGAGAGAGAGGGCTGATTCCATACAATAGCAGTCCTTTTGACAGAATCTCCTTCAAGTGGAGAAGGAATTCATCTGAACCCTGGAGCCTGATACAAACGTCTATGACGTTCACCAGCTTCCTTTGTTCTTATTCATTCTCACCAAGCAAACTTCTCTTTCATAAATGGGTTTCCAAAGTTCACTCACATGTCCGGAAAATTCCTAGTGTAGATAACCAAGAACACCAATGATGCCAATGAGAGTTACAGAAGGGGCAAGGGCAGTAACAGTGGCAGCTCCCTTTGTGTCAGAACCTTATCCTGCATTGTCTCCTCTCATGTTCAGATCCTCCTTTGAGGGAGGTATGATTATTAGCCTTATTTTAGAGATGAAGTAACTGAGGCTCGGAGAGATTAAAGAATTTGAATGAAGAATTTGAATGAGGATAGCCACATAATTAAGCGAGCCGGCCACCATTCAGTCTATTTTTATCTGAATATAAAATTTACCTTCTCTAATTTTATTTTCTTTCCCATAACAGAGTACCCGTTGTGAGCTCCGTCTGCGAACTTCTACCAGGCCAGTGCTGGGAGTGAGACACTCTCAATGAAGCTGTGAAATCAGAGTTTTGGACAGGGCCGTGAGAGGGCAGCCATATTTAAATATGCAAATATGTAACTGAAACAGGTTGCCAACAAAGAGGTGATATTTAAACTGGGAATACAGAGCCATGAATTTATGAAATAGAATTAATAAAAAAAAATACAAGGTTGAATGTTACTAAAGGTCATTACAAAGCAACATTTAAAACAAATTGGCTCTCTGGGGCAAGATTTCTTGTGCCAGAAAACAGTGACATATGGTTGACAAGTATGCTAAATTGAAAGAGCCAAGGATGGGACAGTCCTGGTTACTATGTCTACTACATCCATGATCCATCCGTCCATTCATCTTTTTTTCATTCTTTCTTTCTCTTTTTTTCTTCCATTGGAGTAACTTTTATTGAGCACCCACTATGTGCTCAGCCATCATGAATATGATGATGAACAAGACATAGATCCCACCTTCATACAACTTTAATCCCACAATTTTACATTTCAAGATTTTAAATCACTCTCCATGGATTTCAATTGGTACAAACAAGCCGCTGAGAATGTAATCACTAGTGGTCATCTAACTAAAATTAATAATTATAGCCTAGATCTAGAAAGACCTGAGCCTGGTCATAAGCCATTCTTATTCCACTTGGTCCCTTATCTATGAAGGAAATAGAAATGAGAGGCCACAAAGAATATACTTCATCAAAATTACATGGATTAATAAAAAATAACTAAAAGAACCATTATATAAAATGGTGGTCGGTGTTGAAATATCAACTTTTCTTACTTATCCATGGTTTTATCCTCAGTGCAAGGAAGCATAGAATTCACAGATAAGAGAATCTATTGTCTTTCTCTCTGAACCACTTAATGCTTAACAGAAACACAAGGACTGCACTATAAGAGCCAGCATTGCTTCTGTAGACATTAATACAGGTCTAACAGATACTAGTTTTGAAAGGCTTACAGAAAAATATCTAGGGAAATTCCAATCCATTTAGAAATTCCACATGAAAGCCAAATGACTAAAATAATTAACCAAGCTCTGAAATGGGAACTCACATTGCAAATTTCCTTTTACCAATGTTCTGGAAAGTTTGATAGCACAAAACTTCATTTCTCCTAAGTGAGAATTTCTTTCTTTTTTTTTTTTTTTTAAAGATTTTATTTATTTATTGGACAGAGACAGAGATCACAAGTAGGCAGAGAGGCAGGCAGAGGGAGAGGAGGAAGCAGGCTCTCCACTGAGCAGAGAGCCCAATGTGGGGCTCGATCCCAGCACCCTGGGGTCATGACCTGAGCCAAAGGCAGAGGCTTAACCCACTGAGCCACCCAGGTGCCACCTAAGTGAGAATTTCTTAAACAGGATGCAAAACAGTGCTTAGAAACATGGCTATGTTCAAGTTAAAAATTTCTGTTGTTTAAAAGCAAGCAAGACAATGTAAAGGGAGTCTACAGAACAGAATAAATACATAATACAGATAACAAAGTTCTTATATCCAGAATATAAAATAATTTCTATAAATCAGGGAGAAAAAGCTAGACAATATAGTAAAAATAGGCAAGAAATTGAAATAGAAACCTCACAAAACCACATCCCAAAGGCCAATAACTCATGAACAAGTGTTCATTAGTGATTAATAGAATGCAAATTAAAAGCAAAAATGCCACTGCAATACTCACCCAAATGGTAAAAAATAAAAAAAGACTGGTGGAATCAAGCACTAGCAAGAATGTCAAGCCAAGAGAATTATCATAGACTGCTCCTAGCACCAATATAAATGCATAAAACATGCTGAAAAACTTCCTGGAATTTTCTACTAAAACTTAACTAATGCTTTGCATATAGTGGCCCCCAAACCCAGACCTAAATATGTACCTAAGAGCAGTGCATGTTTCTAGGACACATACAATAAAGTTCATAGCATCGTTATTTATAATAGCTTCAAACTGAAATTCAGTATTACAGAGGATTTCTAGAAATGGTAGCACAACTGTATGATGCAGTGATAAACTGTATCAGTTAACATAACTCATTTCACTAACATACTGTGGAACAAATGGGACCACAGTGTATCCAGCCATCACCAAACTTCACAAAAACACAAAAGCAGCCTGTAGGGTATTGTTAGGATCATACCTTTGGCCATGCGTGAAGGTAAATAGCAGAGGCATGAGAAAGTCTTCTGAGTCACTGATCATGTTTTCCTTAAGGATCTCCTATGCTCTCATTAAGCTCTACATGTATAATTTGCACACTTCTATGTGTTATGATGCTTCCATAGTAAAAATTTCAAGGATACTTTGAAAGACTGCATATGCACAGAAAATTATTTCAAGTTATGTGAGGAGTAGACAAAGAAGCAATGCTCATATTTTATTTTTTATCCACACCAAATAATGACAAGCAAGATGAATTTAGCATAGGACTCAGGGCTTCATTATTGCCCAGATATTCCTAATTTCCATAAAAATTTGGCCTGAAACAGAGTGCAGACCTGAAGACAGGGTGAGTATCTAGGAAACTGGCCTGATTCATTGTCTCAACAAGTTCCTCATGTTTTCAAAAATCTGCTAATTACCCACAGAGGAAAGAAGGATGGATAATTTTTAGGATATTATTTTATGGACAACACAGTGGTGTGTTTTGAAGGAACCACCTCTTAGCAAAGTGGGAAATTAATGTGCCATCCTCAAAAGTTTGAGCTACCCTGCCAGCCTAAAGCAAGTCAATAGATCCTGAGCCCTTAGTAAAAAGTTTGGGATATTCTATGTTTGGTGAATGGACAGATGAATGAATGAATGAATGAATTGGAAATGGGGAGAAAGGAGGGAAACAGAGAAATAGGGAAGGTACAGAGAGGGAGAGGTGAAAGGTTAAAAAAAAAATAAAGAAGAGGGTAGGAAATAGCTCAGGCAGATTAAGTGCACAAAGAACAGTTCATAGGAAGGTAGAGACACCTATAGAAGAAACACTATCGTTTCTAGCTCCAAGTCGGGACAAGACAAGGTTTCTTTTCAGCAATGGAACTCTGACCCAGAGCCCAGCTTGTAAAGTACAAAAACTGAATTGCATTGGTTAAATGGAGTAATGAGAATGCAGAGCCCTGCTCCCTCAGTAATTGATGCCAACCGAGAATTCTTAGAAGCCTATTTGAGATATAGAAATATCAATCTATTGATAATCCCAAAACATTTTCCTTCAGTATGAGAAAGAAATAAATGCATGAAATCTATGATTTTCAACCCTAAAAATGCATGTGTTGGAGGCCACTAAAAGCCACACAATAAACACAATGAATGTGTTTGCTTCCTAACACACGTTTATTGTGTACTACTAAATGCCTGTCCCTATGGGAGTGATGAGGGGTCAGATGGTGAGAGAAAGTACAGAAAAGCCTAGTATCTTCTCTCATATCACAGTGCAACAGGCTTTGCCCAGGGGTCCGTTATTATTATGAGAGGCAGCTGTATGAGGCTAGAGAGCACAGAATCACACTTGAATGTTGAAAACAGAGCCTGGAAACTCAAAGGTATTTTCAGCTCACTGCTTTGGCTTCAGGCTGTTCGGGGTACTCTGTGGACAGGTTAGGGAAGCATACCATGAACTGTTTAAAAGTCCTCCAACAGTTTCTAATTGCCCTTAGGACAAAATTCAAAATCTTTATGATTTAAAATAATTATTCCCAAAGAGGAAGAAATGTATTACAGAAGACCTTCAAGATGATAGTAGATCCTACTCCAAAGGGGTGGTACATGGCTCAGGCACTAAATTACCAGGGATTGCTTATTGGGAAAGTTTGTTTTTCAATTATCTTACAAAGATAAAGTCTCCTATTGGTGCTAAGTTAGCTTTATCTCCTTCCTAATACCAACTCCCCTCCCTTGACAAAGAACAATCTTCATGTGCAGTATTTTCAATGGTAAAAGCACTGACTTAGAATTTAACAATCTAACTTTGTTTCTGTTTAACTCATTTTAAAAGTGACCTGTTCATTACAGTAGATGATGCCAGTGCTGCGTTCACATAGTGATCTGAAGTCTTTCTTTAAAACAAATGCATTTAAGAAAAGAAATGATTAGAGGCAGAACAACATATTGAGGAAGTAAGAGGACAAGCGTGCCCAGGCGGGGCAAAACCCTGAAAGTGGTTTGAAGGCACCGAAGACTGATGAACACAGGTAGTTCCCTCCTCTATCCTGTCCCTTCCATGCCAAGATCCTCCACTCCCTTTTCCAGCCATTAAGTCGCTCTAGGTTTCAAATCTACCCTCTTTTATGGACTCTAGGCCCACAGATCAGATTTTCTCTAGTAGCACACATCCTTTCTTTGCCTTTGCTTGACTCGTTCCTATAGACCCAGTCAAGGGCCCCTCAAATGCCCCATCTTCAGGGCTGCTCTTCTTGCTGCCCCAACATGGATTAGTTTATGAGCATGTGTGCTGTGTCTTGGGCTCTGTCATCCAAACAGTGCGGCAGCTTCATGCAGAAGTGTTTGGGCAGTGCTCCTGCCACATATCTGAGTTAAATATTTATCAAGTTGATGAATGGGGGGATAAAAAGCATCCCAAACAGGAAATTGAATTTATACCACTGGTTACTCAAACGAAGAATGCAGAATGATGATTTCCTGGGTGCATGTGTAAAGCACACTTCCCAAGTCTTATACCCTTGAGAATCTGTTTCATCACACTGGGCTCAGGAACCAACAATTTTTACAAGTAAAATAGTGGCCCACATGTTACTTTGACCAAGATTAAGTGGATACATGTGACAGCCAATATCCTTTGGACCTATTATCTCCTCCCCCACCCCCGCTGGAACAATTCTACATGAGTGTGTACTTAATCTTCGCTCATTTACTCAAATCCAATATTTATTCAGCACCTGTTTTGTTAACAAATGGGAGCGCCCAGGTTCCCAGTATATATAGGAGCCAATCAATAGTACTCATCTGGAGCTAGAAGGAAAGATATCCCCCAAACTATATTTGTAACATTTCAGGTTATTCTATTGGGGTAAAAGATAATTTTTATACTCACAAAAATAAAATCACTCTCAGTCTGTTCTTAAATGCATGCTTACACATACATACATGTGTGCACACACAGTGCTTATCAGCTTATATGTGAAAAATACATTGATAAAGCTTCTAGCCAGTGTTTCCGAAATATGAACTCTAACAATTTTCTGAGCCTCCAGCCCTGCAAGGCCCATCAAATCTGCTACTTGCTTTTGTATAGGATTTAGGATGAGATTGCTGTCATGTATCTTGTAAAAATGACTTGTTTCATCACCATATCCATCTTCTGTCAATCATCTGAGTTATAAGTGTTAGCATCAGCTCAGTCATTTGATTCCCTTATTCACAGAAATTTATAGCAAAGTTCAGGGAGAACACGGTATAGGAGGCACTTTTTGCCGTCCGGCTCTCCTCTGAGGGGTATGAATGTAAGATGTCGTTATTGACATCCTGGAGACAGGGAGCTTAATGTTAGTGTTTGGATAAGATGTTTGAGTTTATTGTTCAGGTTACGGATTAGGAACAATTACATTAAACTGTGATGAAGGACAATATCTTTTTGAGTATATTAGCTTTGCATTACAGAAGACCAAGCTTAGCTCATTATCCCTCATTGTGGTTATTTCTGAAGCACATGGAATTACACTGCACATCTGTGCATTCATTTTCCCTGACATGTTAACTACAGTACGACTGTTCAGTATGCATGGATTCCCATTCCCTGAGCAAAATGAAAACTACACAACTGACCCTGATCTAAATAAAATGTGCTTAGTAGCAAATATGCTCTCTTAATCCCTTGTATTAGCCACACAGGAAAGGAAGCAACTGATAGCACTTGAATTCGAAAGTGATGTGTGATTAAAAAGCTATGTTTCAAGTGGACTGTGCAAGTGGTGGGTTGATCACATAACCTTGTCTCTTGTGGTTGAGGGCAGGTAATAAATAGGAACAAAATATAAACAGGATCCAATAGAGTCTTCCTAAATCATAGCAGTTCACATCTGAAGGTCTTCATTATAGGGAAACCATATAGTTCATTCTCAAAATGGGAACTTGACCAAGCCATTACTATGCACCTCACTTCATACCTCACTTGAGACAATGTATCTGAAACATAATAAGTTGCCGGAGTGTTCTAATGCATGATAATGCATGTCTTCTAGTTCATTATTTCCTGATGTTATGACATTGCTGTCCAATCCTGGAGCATAATGAGGAGCCCGAGATCTTATATTATCACTTAATGAATCCCAATTAAGAATCATTAACCTTTGATCTACTTTGCGTGCTTAATGGACAATGAGTGGTCCTGGGAAAACTTTAAAAGGTGAACTTGGGCAAGATTAGTCAGTGGGTTTTTTTGAAGAGTGAAAGTGGTCTCAAACTACCATTTTCACCAGAAGCAAGGGCCAGGTGATGCTGCTGATTGATAATAAAACTACATACACATCCCTCAGGTCAAATGTATTGAATACTGCAAGGATTTTATGATGGGCTAATTATTTGGGAGAGTTTACTGAAACAAGAGATAATAGAGAAACATGATTTTGATGACTTATGCTTTTAACATTTTATCTATTAACTGCTTGAACCTAGATAACAAATGATATTTCTTTTTTATTTTCAACTAAATCCAACTGGCATTTATCACCATCATATGCATAACATATGAACACTTATAAAACATGATTATTATTACCCATTAAGAAATTAAATTTGTCAACATTACTAATAAATGTATATAATGCATAAAGCATTATGTTTTACGTAAGGTTTATAGGAATGCAAAGTTTATGCAAAGAAATAGTTTAAGGGCTACAATAAATTACATTAAAACATATGTTGAACTATGTATATGTGAATATCCTTAAGTGCTTTAAAAGGATGTTCAGGTTAATCTGAAAAAAAAAAAATCAGTATTGTATAGAAGCAGAAAAATGAAGACGTAACTGAGGTGCAATTTGAAGCAACAACCTAGCACTCATCATTCCTAATTTCCACTTCTGTATTTGAATGCTTTAACCTGTCAAAACAGTTTCAAGTAAAATACTACTGCACTGTTAATAACACTTAAGTCTTAAATATCACAATCTCAGAAGCTAAAGATACCATGCATAGCACTCTATGTCTAATGAATTTTTATCTCTAAACTGAACACAAGAACAGGTGCCATGTGGGGGTTTTCCAAAGCTTCTCAATAGAGAAATGCACAGTACACCCTTTTCCAACTGAGAAAGCAATGCTGAGTCTGCAGTCTCTAATACTCTCCTGTAGGAGTCTGGCTTTCTGAGAGCCTGGTATGGTCAAGAGTGTCCAGCTTTTTTGAATAATCAGAGTATTTGGCAGCCCATCTGAAGGGGCTTAAAAGAAGATCTATGCGAACAATAATGAGAAAGTAATATATGAACAATGTTTCCATAGAACAGTCTCCTTGACACTTAACTCACCATTGGCAACATTTTGTTTCATAGCAACTGACTACCTCCAACGTCAGTCATCATGCTAAAATTACAGCATGGGAATAGAAAAATTCACTGCTTTGATTTCTCTAAACCCAAGGAAAGTTTCTTATATAGGCTACTCAAAGCACCATCTTTCTCTGAAGGAATAAGATATTTTATTTTTCTATTGCTGCTTAGCCCATTATTCTGATATTAGCAGCTTAACACAACACAGTTTCTTTAGGTCAGGAATCTGGGTACAGCTTATCTGGTCTGCTGCTTCAGGGTCTCTTGAGCTACAGCCAAGGGATCAGCCAGGAGGATGGTATTAGCTGAAGGCTCAACCAGTGAAGGATCTGCCTCCATACTCACTTGTGTGGTTGTCAGGATTCGGTTCCTTATGGGGTGTCGGACTGAGGGCATTAATTCTGGACTAGCCCTTCGCCCCAGGTCAAGGATGCATTACCTAGTGTGCATTGTCACCATGGCAGCTTGCTTCATGGAAGCATGTCCTCTAAGAAGGCAAGATAGAGAATTCCAGCAAGATGGAGGTCACATCCTTGAAAACCGAATCTCAGAAGATCCCATTACTTTTGTTGAATTTTGTTTTTTCAGAAGATGGTCACTAGCCCCAGTCCACGCACCAAAGGAGCAGATCACACAAGGGCATGACAACTAAGGGCAGGCAATGGTTGCGGGGTCATGTAGAAGCTGCCTATCAGTTGTGGTCTAACAACTGATGTTAGTGGTCTAACAATCGTGCACTTAAAAGGCCACAGGGATATAGCAAAATATTCTCCATGGGGCAGCTTGAAGCTCTTTACTTTCAGTAAAAAACTGAAGTATGTGAGATGCTAAAAGAAATAATGAATGGAGCACTGGGTGTGGTGCATAAACAATGAATTCTGGAACACTAAAAAGAAATAAAAATAAAAAAAAATTTTAAAAAAGAAGGAAATAATAAGAGGCAGGAACCCTTGCAAACCAGGGTGCATGTGCTTCCTCTTTGCAAGGGCAAACACTACTTAGTTCCTGCTGATTTGGGCCAAGC
This sequence comes from Mustela nigripes, assembly GCF_022355385.1. Classification (NCBI taxonomy): domain Eukaryota; kingdom Metazoa; phylum Chordata; class Mammalia; order Carnivora; family Mustelidae; genus Mustela; species Mustela nigripes. The sequence goes on along the minus strand of NC_081558.1, from coordinate 35,779,435 downwards.
AGGCAGGAATGAGGACCCACTTTTGCCAAATGACTGATTTTTCAAGGGATAATGTGAATCCTAGTTTCTCTCTAAAATCATCTACATTTCAAATACTGGGACAACACAGGTTGGCCAAACAACACTTCCTTATAGGTTTTCATTTGGTATCTTTCATCTTTTATTTACTACAAGCTCCTCTGCCATTTCTGCTTACGATTTGCCTCGCTCAATAGGAGTCTCATAATTAAAATATTCTATGTTCTCAGTTCTAGGCAGGGACAAACCTTAATCAGGTGCCAGAATTTGATGAGCACTGGCTGACTTGCCTACAGTGTTTGTCCATGGTTGATTATTTACTTGCATTCACATAAACATTCTAATGAATGGGTGAGGCCGATGAAGAACGTGCAGAAGGCTGTCCTTCCACATTTAAAGAGCATGCATTTGAGCAAAGTTGCCTTACTAGACTTCAAACCCAAATCAAGAGAAACAACTTTCTACTTCACAGATGTGCATCCTCCAACTCACTTAGTTGATAACTAATAAATGAAAAGCCCCAGCATTTTTGGTGGGTACATCAAGAAGGGACAGATTAGGGGCACCTGGGTGGCTCAGTGGGTTAAAGCCTCAGGTCATGATCAGGCTCTCTGCTCAGCAGGGAGCCGGATTCCTCCTCCTCTCTCTCTCTGCCTGCCTCTGCCTACTTGTGATCTCTGTCAAATAAATAAATAAATAATCTTAAAAAAGAAGAAGAAGAAGAAGAAGAAGAGACAGATTAGTTAATGCTACTTGGAAAACTTTACAGAGGAGACATTTTCAGTGTCCTCTGGGGGCAGACTTGCAAATAAGAAGTCCTTGAATAGAGCACTAGATAAGTGCTTGTTATTATATTATTATTTAATAATTCATCAACACATGGAGTGCAAAAAAAGAAAACCCTCAATTCAATTTTTACAACTTCAGTTTCTTTAGAAATACATGCCAAAGTAAAATGAGCAAAAAGGAAAGATGAACCAGATAAGCAGTAAAAAACATGGTACAAAATAAAAATCCTAATGAGACTCCCACATTCACTCTGTGATGCTTTTGCACTCAAATTAAGTTCTGAAGGTCATTTAGTAGTTCTCTGTTGTAACATGCCTAAAAATATTTTCCACCTTAGAGAGGAGAAAATCAGAGAAATATGCTGATCTGGCACATGTTCTTGAATTTTAAATTTTAAAAATACCCGAAGTGGTGTTTTTGTGCAAAGAAGGTAGGGAGATGTAAAATATAGTTTTCCTGGAAGTAAGTTATGACCTAATGAAATTATGAATGATGAGGTGATTTTCAAAACAACAGTAAATGCAATCTTGAGTGGTTCTGCTATAAAAAGCTGCTTTTACTTACCAAGTAAGTGCCTTCTGCGCACCATCTCCCCCAGTCCCTGCTGCATGGAAAATGAAAACATCAACATTCCAGAGTTCACCAGCGAGAAACTAGCCCCAGATAAGGAAGATTGGAAATTTTCCCTTTGATCAGTAAGGAGGAAGCTTAGGGAGACACTGTTGATTTTCTTTAAGCCATTCTCCATGGGGCAGCTTGAAGCTCTTTCTTAACTCTCAGCCTCACACATCATCTCTTCTCGAGCTTCTGTCTGTATTGAAACTCAATCTCAACTTCTCACCTGGGTTACAAAGCTCAGTGCTACCTAGCCCTTGCTTTCTTCTCCAAGCTAATCTTAATCATTCCACCTCCTCTTCCTTACGGCCTAGCCACGGGCCTTCTTTCAGATCCTTGTACAGACCAAGCCTTTTCTATCTCAAGGCGTACACAGCTGCTGATTCTTTAACAGGAATGTTTTTCCCTGAGCTCATCTTCCAAACACTCTTTTGCCCTTCAGTTATTAGCTTTATAGACACTGTTTGCTGGAACCTTCTCTAGAAACTCTGAATTAATTATTGTGCCCCTCTCCCCACTGTTACTTTCCATCTTAAACTTTTTTTTTTAAGATTTTATTTATTTATTCAACAGACAGAGATCACAAGTAGGCAGAGAGGCAGGCAGAGAAAGCGGGGGGCGGGGACAGGATCCCTGCTGAGCAGAGAGCCCAATGTGGGGCTCAGTCCCAGGACCCTGAGATCATGACCTGAGCCAAAGGCAGAGGCTTTCACCCACTGAGACACCCAGGCGCCCCTCCATCTTAAACTTTTGGTTGCTTCTTTTCTAACACCTGTTATAATTCGTGGTTATTTATCTGATTGAGACCTTTCCACCAGATTAGCAGCTCAGTGAGAAAGGGACTCTAGTTACCCTTTTCACCACTACATCCAGCACCTAATCAGAGTGTTTGGTGCATGAAAACAATTAATAAATACGAAGAATATGAGTAAATGAATCAATAAATAAATGACACATTGGAAAGCCTTTTTGTTTAGGCCACTACGTTACTTAACTCAGTAATAGCCCCCATGCACCAGACCCTGTCCTTTGCAGGATTATCTTTTTTTTTTTTTTTAAGATTTTCATTTATTTGACAGAGAGAGAGATCACAAGCAGGCAGAGAGGCAGGCAGAGAGAGAGAGGAGGAAGCAGGCTCCCCGCTGAACAGAGAGCTGGATGTGGTACTCGATCCCAAGACCCTGAGATCATGCCCTGAGCTGAAGGCAGAGGCTTAACCCACTGAGCCACCCAGGCGACCCTGAAGGATTATCTTTTTAAATTTTCTAACAATCCTCTGAAGTAGCTACTATAATCACCATCACATTATAGAAAGAGAAACAGAAGCTCATAAGTATGAAGTTATTCGCCCCAAGCCCAGACAGACAGTAAAGGGAGCAGTAACAGGATCTGAACCAGTTCTGTCTTACTCAGGAGTTCCAGCTTGTAACTGTTACACACACCATTAATATTAAATCCCTTGCTGAGAATCGGGAGTTCCTAATTATTTATATGGGGACTACATTTTAGATAACTGCCTAAAACCACATTTAAACGTGTGCCCAAGATGACAATGGATCTAATCACAAATTGACTGTGATAGGAGTTCGCTCCTATCATATTCTTGATTACTACAGCTAGAAGTCTCGGGATGGCAAGTTTCTCTCCCAAAGAGCAAAGTGACACAGTGAAGGAGGTGGAAAAGCCTGGAGCCCCAGGGTTGCTTCACGTAGGGAGCTGTCCCTCCAGCCACTCGCTCTGTAGCTCCCTCTAAAAGAAGTCAAATGTGAGTATCAGTTTTCTAAAGAGCTAGGGCTAAACTTTTTCGAGCATCAACATTGATTTACCAATTAAGTGCCCCAAAGCGGTTCAAAGGAGCATGGCTTGGTGTCTCCCTGGCAGAAATACACAGGCACCTAGGAATTCACGGCTTCCTCCTTCGATGAAGTATGGTACCATTCCTGCCTAATTAGAATTACTCCTATTCCCTCTTAATAGCTTTCCTATGCATATTTGTCCCCATTTATGAAATATAAACAGTGACACCATCTGAGTTACTGTAATCGTTACAGTTGGAGGAAAGTCTATGAAGGCATCCATGAAAACACCAGTTCTCCATGATCACCAGTCCATGAAACAGCTTAATTCAAATGCCACCAAGAGTCAGATGAGCGGTATCGTGAATCACAAACAATGAAATCAATTTCCCCCCCACATTCCTCCCAGCTCCCGCAAACAATCTACTCCCAGGTTGAGCTTTTGTGCTGACTTTCATCCCAGAGCACAACTTTACAGCAGAGTTATAAACCCCTAAATTGCTGATACAGCCTTAATTATCGCTATGCTGGTGACATCGTTCTAATGAACTCTTTGCTATTTTATGTGGCCTGGGATTCCCAGAAGGAGCATTGTCTAAATGTACAAACATACTGGTCAGGGTTTAGTCAGTTATTTTTAGAATGGGTTATTAAGTAGATATGTGTGTGTAGGTTTTAGTGCAAATATGAATTATGAAAATTTTAATGTGTATGAAATCACAATAACAATAGCATTTGCCATTACAGAAGAGACTTGAAATAATATAAATCTTCCCAATTTAAAAATTTATCAAGATTAAAAAGGAGAAAAATTACCTATAAACTATATTTATGTGTGTGTTATGTATTTCCTCTATTGTCATGTTTGATAATAATTTGACTTTTAAACTGAAGTACCAGCCACCATTTTTCAGTTCTGTGAAAACCAGTGTTCTCAAAATGTAATGTGCTTATGAAGTACAATCCAGTTAAAATTCAGATTTTGATTTGGTATATCTGGAGTGGGGCCTTGGATTATGCATTTTTCACAAGCTGCTGGTCCATATCTCTATTTATTCGGAATAGAATTTCTAAAAGAAATTTGGGTTACCACTCTACTGTTTTTATAGCATTCAAAAATCACTCTGAAAATATGTTGGGTAACAGATTCACACCCAGAAATATGTGTTTTCTTACAAGTTGGAGATATGATTTTTAAAAAATTAAAAATCCTGTAACTTGTTATCTAAACATTTTTTAGCTATTCATTCTAGCACTGTTTTAAAAACAAAAAACAAAAAGCTTCTGAAAAAATCAAGGACTTTGGAACTGAAGGTAGTAGCTTAAAAATACTACGAAGAAAGGCAAATGACCAATATGACACACTAGATGGCTAATTTAGGGAAAGAGTACTCAGAGGTAAAGTTAATGCTAAGAAGACACAAAGCAGCATGAAAACCAACATTTGTAGATTTACATCTCCCACTTTTTTAAAAAAGATTCTATTTATGTATTTGTCAGAGAGAAAGAGAGAGAGAGTACAAGCAGGGGGAGCAGCAGGCAGAGGGAGAAGCAGGCTCTCCACTGAGCAAGAAGCCCAATATCGAACTCTATCCCAGGATCCTGGGATCATAACCCGAGCCAAAGGCAGATGCTTCATGGACCGAACCACCTACACACCCCAACATCTCCCATTCTTTAAACGTATCCTCTTAGGAAAAGGAGACTTGAATCCTGCAAGTTTCTTCAGTGTTTGAGGACTTCAAAATATACCCCCTACCTAAATACATGGACCCTATTTTACTTCAAGGCAAGCTGAAAATAAAACAAGGAAACTCATAATAGACTATTTTTTCCTGGTTCTCTTTGTTACAAACTTGCTATTTTAGGATGACCAGTGATGCTCTTTTGCAATATGAGGATACTACTCACCTTTAAGGAAAATCTTGGGAGGAGAGTTGGCTCAAAAACAATAATCTTAAAACTCCATTTAAAAAAGCATCACAGGGGCGCCTGGGGTGGCTCAGTCATTAAGCGTCTGCCTTTGGCTCAGGTCATGATCCCAGGGTCCTGGGATCGAGCCCCACATCGGGCTCTCTGCTCAGCGGGAAGCCTGCTTCTCCCATTCCCACTCCACCTGCTTGCATTTCCTTTCTCGCTGTGTCTCTATCAAATAAATAAATAAAATCTTTTTAAAAAATTAAAAAAAAAATACATCACATAGAAGATGTTAGGCCACCTTCTGTGACTACAGATTCCAATTTCTACTCTAAAAACAAAACAAAACAAGAGACACATAAGACCGCTATTAAACTTATAAGATTTACTCAAAATATGAATATTTCATTGTACTGGGAAATTCAAATATCAATTGACACAGGAAAGTGAAGAGGCCATTCAAGTGCCTTATAGAAATGAATATACATTCTGTCATACTTATTAGATGAATTATATCTCCAACTTGAGAAAACACATATTTCTATGTGTGAACTACCACTCAAATCTTTTACAAAGGGGCTCTTGAATGGCTTATGTGATTCACAAATTTGACATGATATCAGATGAAATATTAATAATACAGCAACACAGAGGGATGGGGAAGATAGTAGAGTAGGAGATCCTATGCTAACCTTGTCCCATTGATATACCTAGAAAATAGCCACATCAGTGCAACCAACTCAGAAAATAAACCCCAGGATTATAGAAGAGACTTTCCTCTGCTTATCCTAGAAAGGAAATCATGTCAAAAAGAGTAGAAAGTCTTGGTTACAATTTCAGAGGTTAGGTTTCTTGACAGTGTCTTCTTTCTTTCTACATCCTGAGAACTGGAATAGAGCAGAGGAACACAGGGGAAGGGAGGGAAATATGAATGGGAGGAAATCAGAGAGGGAGGCAAACCATGAGAAACTCTGGGAACCAAATTGAGGGCTACAGAAAGGAGGGGTTTGAGAGGATGGGGTAACTGGGTGACAGGTATTAAGAACGACACATGTTGGGAAGATCACTGGGTGTTACACGCAACTAATGAACTGTTGAATACTACAACAAAAACTTGTGATGTATTATATGCTGGCTAACTTAACATTTAAAAAAAAAAAAGAATTTAAAAAAGAGAGTAGAAAAGGCAGAGATGAAGCTGGGCATCAAATTCCTAGGAAAACTAATGACGAATGGAAGAGACACCATATGTACAGAGAAGGGAGGGGAACAGATTCCCCAACACCCCAGACACAAGGGGCTTGGACTGAAAAGATTAGTTCCCATAACATTTAGGATGGAAAACCAGTGGGGCTTCATGAGTTTTTATAGCCCGTGAGGCTTAACTCCAAGTACTTTAAAGATTTGTGGGGTGGCTCTTGGAGAGCTGAAGGGCATCAAGAAATGGAGTCCCCATCTTAAACATATGTAACAAGCCCACAGATATATAGCATAGAAATAGTTTGAAAAGTGTCTGAAGGAGACACTTTCACAGAAGGAGATTTATCTACTCATCTTAGAATATATTCTGGCAGAGCAGGGATCTTTACGAGACTTCTCCAAGACCAAAAGAGCTTGAGGGCAGCATTTCTCTCCCCAGCTTCCTAGACTAGATACGCAGACACCTGCAGGAACCAGTGAGAACACTCACCACCTCACTTGCTATTACCACATGCCCTGCCCTTGTATTCTCTTGTGGACTGCCCTATCCAATCCATCCTGTTCAGCAGGAATCCCTGCAAATGCTCCTGCCTAGTCTCATCCTGCAAGTAGCCCCAGCAGGGATTGCTACCACTCCACAGTGACTCCTGCCATGAAAAGAAGGTAATATACCCACACATACCACCGCACTTAGAATCCCAGCAGCTGAAAATTATAACTGGTACTACAGAGAGAGTGCCTGCCAATCGGTGCATTTGCCGCTCTGGTAGGCATCTGGCCTGACTGCTCTCCATGCCCACCAACAAAAGCCTCTCTGGGGACAAGGCAGGAAAAGTACCCTAGTGGTGAGTGTGACTGTAGCCCTAGCAGGCAGACTGGAGGCAGACATCTAGTTTCTCTCTGGGCCCCACCCACAAACAAAGTCTCTCAGGGAACAGTTCAGTGCAATAAAACATGAGGAAGTGGGCTAAGAGAAGGCATCTGGTCTGATTACTGACACTACCCAACTATCAGTCCTTGATGGCCCCAGGGTGGCCTTTAACAACAGAGAAACAAAACCCAGCCCAGAAAAGTCAAAGGGGCCACTGCATCCAACAAGACTAAAGGCAACTGTGGCTCAGTCAGAAGAGCAGGGCACATGCAACCCGTAAAGGAGACATCCCTGAAGTGCCTGTTTCTCCTAAATAGAGGACACTGTGCTACAGGCACCACAGGACCTCTTCTTCATAAGGCCATGAGTTTTAATATCAGTAGACAACAATTACTTTCCTAATACAGAAAAACACAGAGAGAAAGACAATATGACGAGATAGAGGAATATGTCCAAAATAAAAGAACAGGACAAAACCACAGCAAAAAAACTAATGAAATTGAGATGAGTGATATACCTCATAAAGACCTCAAATCAATGGTCCTAGATATCTCCTAGACTTGAGGAAAGAGTGGAGGATCTCAGACCTTCCACAAAGTGATAGAAAATATAAAAAAGAATGAATCAGAAATGAGGAACTCAATAACCAAAATTAAAAATAAACTAGGGGAATCAACAGTCAATTAGAAGAGGCACAAAAACAAATCAGCAAGCTGGATAACAGAATAATGGAAAGCAACCTAACTAAATATTAAAAAGACAAAAAAAGTAAAAAGTGGGAACAGGTTAAGGGACTTCAGCAACATCAAACATAATAACACATTATAGTGATTGCAGAAGAATAGAGAAAAGGGGGGCAAAATATTAATTTGAAGGAATAATAATTGAAAACTTCTCTAACCCAAGGAAGGAAATGGATATCCAAATTTAGGAGGCCCAGAGATCTCCCAGCAAAATCAATGCAAGGAGGTCCACACCAAGGCATGGAGTAATTACAATGGCAAAAAGTAGTGATAGAGAATTTTAAAACCAGCGAGAGAAAAGGAAACAAGGGAGAGCCCATAAGGCTCTCAGATGATTTTTTAGCAACAACTTTGCAGGCCAGAAGAGAGTGGAATAATATATTCAAAGTGCTGAAAGGAAAAGAAAAAAGAAAACAAACAAACAGACAACAACAACAACAATAACCAAAAAACCCACAAAACCCTGCAACCAAGCATATTCTACCTAGCAAGGCTATTATTCAGAATAGAAGTAGAGATGAAAAGTTTTTCAAAAGTTTTCCAGAAAAACAGAAGTTAAAGGAGTTCATCACCATTAAACCAGCCTTATAAGAAATGTTCAAGAAAATTCTTTCCATCAAGAAAAAACACCATCTGTCAGACTAAGAACATTAGGAAAGGAAGAATTAAAAAAAAAAAAAAAAAAAAAGGTTGCACTTGGGTGGTACTGTCAGTTAAGCCTCTGACACTTGGTTTCGGCTCAGGTAGTGATCTCATAGTAATGATCTCAAGGTTGTGAGATGGAGCCCCGCATCAGGTTCTGGGCTCAGCACAGAGTTTGTCTCTCTCTCTCTCTCCCTCTGTCCCTTCCCCCTGCTTGCTGCGTCTCTCTCTAAAAATAATAAATAAATCTTTAGAAAAAAAGGAAAAGAAAAAAAATTACACTTACATATGAACATAATAAAAGTGTTAGGTTAATCAGTACAGAGGTTAAAGCACAAAAGCAGTAAAATCAATTATATCTATAAAAATCAGTCAAGGGATTCACAAAATAAAAGATTGTAAAATATGATATCTTACATATAAAATGTGGGGAAGGGGGGAGTAAGAATGTACTACTTTTACATAGGGCTCAAACTTAAGTCACATCAACTTAATATAGACTGCTATATGCATAAGACATTATACATGAAATCTAATGATAACCATAAATCAAAAACCTACAACAAATAGGCAAAAAATAAAGAGAAAGGAATCCAAGCATATCACTAAAGAAAACAAACCATGAGGGAAGAGAGCAAGAGAAGAAAGGAACAAAGTTTAACTATAAAAACAACCATAAACAAATAACAAAATGGCAATAAGTACACACCTACCAGTCATTACTTTTAATGTAAATGGACTAAATGCTCCAATCAAAACACATAGGATTGCTGAATGGATAAAAAAGCAAGGCCCATCTACATGCTGCTTACAAGGGCCTCACATCAGAGCTAAGGACATACACAGCTTGAAGGTGAAGCAATAGAAAAACATTTATCATGCAAATGGAAGGAAAAAGAAAGGGGGTGTAGCAATACTTTAATCAGACAAAAGAGACTTTAAAGCAAAGACTGTAGCAAGAAACAAAGTAAGACATGACCCAATGAAAAAGACAACAAACCAATAAGAGGATGCAACAACCACAGATATTCATGCACCCAAAACTGGAGCACCTCATACATGAGCCAACTATTAAGAGACATAAAGGAAGAAACTGACAGTAATACAATAATAGTAGGGGACTTAACACACTCTACTTACATCCATGGATAAATCATCCAGACAGAAAATGAACAAGGAAACAGTGGTTTTTGAATGACACTTTGGAGCAGATGGACCTAACAGATATATTCAGAATATTCCATATTAAAACAGCAAAATACACATTCTTTTCAAGTGTACATAGAACATTCTCTAGAATAGATCACATATTAGGATACAAAACAAGTCTTGATAAATCCAGAAAGAAATCATATCACATATTGTTTCTGACTACAACATTATCAAACTAGAAATTCAATCACCAGAAAAAAATCTGGAAAGAACACAAATACATGGGAGCCAAGTAACATGCTACTAAATGATGGACTGATCAATTAAGAAATCATGGAAACAAATGCAAATGAAAACACAACAGTCCAAAATCTTGGGAATGCAACAAAAGCAGTTCTAAAAGGCAAGATTATAGCAAAACAGACCTACCTCAAGAAGAAAAATCTCAAAAAAACCCCCTAAACTTATATGCAGAGAAGCTAGAAAGAGAAGAACAAAGCCTAAACCAGAAGTAAGTAAAGTTTATGGCACCAAGAAATGGAATAGAGAGTAAAAAAATAACAGATCAATGAAACCAAGGGCTGGTTCTTTGAAAGATTAACAAAACTTATAAGGCTTTAGCCAAACTCATCATAAAAGTAGATAAAGAATTCAAAATCAGAAGTGAAGGAGGGGACATAATAACCAAAACCACAGAAATTACATACAAAGGATTATAAGATTATAAAAAATTATATTCTAATGAATTAGATAACCTAGAAGAAATGAATAAATTCCTGGAAACATACAACCTTACCAAACTAAATGAGGAAGAAACAGAAAATTTGAACGGACTGATTCCTAGCAATGACATTGAATTGGTAACAAAATAACTCCCAATCACCAAAACTCCAGGACTAGATGGCTTCCTAGGTGAAGTCTACCAAACATTTCAAGAAGAGCTAATACCTATTCTTCAACTATTCCAAATAATAAAAAAGGAGGGAAAGCTTTCAGTCTTTCTACAAGGCCAGCATTACCCTGATATCAAAACCCAGAAAAAGACACTGTGAAAAAGAGAACTATAGGTCAATATCTCTGATGAACATAGATGTAAATATCCTCAACAAAATATTAGCAAGACAAATCCAACAATATTGTAAAATATCATTTACCACAGTCAAGCAAGATTTATTCCAGGAATGGAACGGTGGTTCGATATTGACAACTCTATCAATGTGATGCATCACATTAACAAGAAAAGGATAAAAGCTATATGATCATTTCAGGAGATTTAGAAAAATGAATTTGACTAAGTACATCCATTCACGATAAAAACTAGGGCTAGAGAGAGCATACCTCAACATAATACAGGTTAAAGATGAAAAACCCACAGCTAAATCAATATTTAATGGCAAAAATCAGAGCTTTTCCTCTAATATCAGGTACAAGACAAGGATGTCCACTCTCACTGCTTTTATTCAACATAGTACTAGAAGTTCTAGCCAGAGCAATCACACAAGAAATAAAAGACATAAAAATTGATAAAGAAGAAGTAAAACTTCCACTATTTACAGATGACATGACACTATATATTAAAAACAAACAAACAAACAACAACCTTTGGGGCACATGGCTGACTCAGTCATTAGGGCATGTAGAAACTCTTGATCTTGGGGTTGTGAATTTGAGTCCTATGTTGGGAGTAGAGTTTACTTAAAAAAAAAAGTGGGGTGCCTGGGTGGCTCAGTGGGTTAAGCCTCTGCCTTTAGCTCAGGTCATGGTCTCAGTGTCCTAGGATTGAGCCCCTCACCCGGTCTTCTGTTCGGCAGGGAGCCAGCATATCTCCCTCTTTCTGCCTGCCTCTCTGCCTACTTGCAATCTCTGTCTGTCAAATAAAAAAATAAAATATTTTAAAAAAGAATAGTCAAAAAAAAAAAAAAAACTTTGAAGACTGCCAAAAAACTATTATAACTGATAAATGAATTCAGTGAAATCAAAGGATACAAAGTAAATATACAGAAATCCTTTGCATTTCCATGCAGCAATAATTAAGTAGCAAAAGAAAAATTAGGAAACAATCCCATTTACAATTGGACCCAAAATAGTAACATGCCAGGAATAAACTTAGTCAAGGAGGTGAAAGATCTGTATTCTCAGATCTATAAGACGTTGAAAGAAATTGAAGATGATACAAACAAATGGAAAAATACTCCATGCTCAGTTTGGAAGAACTGAAATTGTTAAAATATCCATGCTAATAAAAATAATCTACATATTTAATGCAATATCTCTTTCCTAACACCAACATTTTTCACAGAATAGAACAAATAATCCTAAAATTTCTATGAAACCACAAAATTTCACAATCAAAGTAATCTTAAGAAGAACAAAGCCAGAGGTATCACAATATCAGATTTCAAGACATACTACAAAACTGTATTAATCAAAACAGTATGATACTAATACAAAAATGGGCATATACATCAATGGAACAGAATAGAGAGTCCAGAAAAGAACCCACATTCTTATAGTCAGTTAAGAAGGAAAGATACAGAATAGGAAAAAGACAATCTCTTTAATAAATAGTGTTAAGAAAACTGTGTTGTTACATCCCCCAAAAAAATGACACTGGACCACTTTCTTATACCATACACCAAAAATAAACTCAAAATGGATTAAATGTGATACCTGAAATAATTTAATACCTAGAAGAAAACATAGGTAGTGATCTCTGTGACATTAGCCATAGAAAATTTTTTTTTTTTTTTAAAGGTATGTCTCCTTTAGCAAGAGAAACAAAAGCAAAATTAAACTGTTAGGACTGCATTGAAATACAAAGATCTTACACAGTGAAGAAAACCACAAAAAAAAAAAAAAAAAAAGCCAAAAAGGCAACCTACTGAATGGGAGAAGATATTTGTAAATGATACATCCTATTAAAGGCTGATATTCAAAATATATGAAAAAAAGAACTCAACACCAAAAAAATAAATAATCTGATTAAAAATGGGCAGAGAACCTGAGTAATATTTTTCCAAAGAAGACACACAGATGGCCAAAAGACACTGAAAAGATGCTCATCATCACTTATCATCAGGGAAATGCAAATTAACACTACGATATCACATTAAGCATTAGAATGGCTAACATAAAAAAACACGAAACAACAGTTGTTGGCAAGGATGTGAAGAAAAAGAAACCCTCTTACACTGATGGTGGGAATTCAACCTGGTGCAGCCACTGTGGAAAACAGTATGGAGGTTGCTAAAAAATTAAAAATAGAATTTCCATATAAACCAGTAATTGCTCTACATGATATTTACCTAAAGAAAACAAAAACAGGAATTTAATAAGATACATACACCCCTATGTTTATTGTAGCATTATTTATAATAGCTGAGACATAGAAGCAATTCCGTGTCTATCAATAGATGAAAGGATAACCCCCCCACACACACCTATTATTAGCCATAAAAAAGAATGGAATAGACCTAGAGAGTATATAATGCTAAATGAAGTCAGTCAGTCAGAGAAGACAAACACCATAGGATTCCACTCATGTGGAATTTAAGAAAATAATGAACAAACAAACAAAGAGACCAAAAAACAGTCTTTTAAACATGGAGAATGGTGGTTGCCAGAGGAGAAGTGGGTGGCAGAATGGGGGAAGCACATAAAGGAGACCAAGACTGTGGCCTTTTAAGGTATGGCATTTTGACTTATATTGATGAGCAGTGAGAAATGTGGAGAATCATTGAATTATTACATTATACACCTGAAACTAATTTAACCCTGCGTGTTAATTATACATGAATAAATCAAATAGCACAGCAACACATAGCCTAATCGGAATTGTATGCATTCAAAGTTTGTGGCATCTCAGACAGTTTATAGTCTATCTTCAGGTAAAATGTAATTTTGTTGGAGAGGCGAGGAATACAGAAGGTATTCTGGTAATTCAGGTAATAAGAGGTTAATGTCCAAAATACATAAAGAAGTTACACAACTTAATAACAAAACACAAACAACCTGATTAAAATGTGATAGAGGACTTGAATACACATCTTTCCAAAGACATGTATTAAGAACATACCATCACTAATCATCAAGGAAGGACAAATCATAGCTACAATGTGGTATTAGCTGATACCCATCAGGTGGTCTATTATCAAAAAGGCAAAAAATAATGTGTTGGTGACAATGTAGAGAAAAGGGATTCTCATCTGCTGTCGGGAGGAATGCAAATTGGTGTAGGCATTATGAGAAAAAATAGAGAGGTTCTTGAAAAAGTTAAAAATACAACTATAATATGATTTGGCAATTCCAGTTGTGGTTTTTCTATCCAAAGAAAACAAAAATGCTAAAGAGATATATGCACCCCTGTGTTCATTATAGCGTTATTTATAATAGCCAAAATATGGAAACAACCTAAATGTCCCTCAAAACATGAATGGATAAAGAAGATGTGGTATACATATATATACAAGGGAATATTACTCAGCCACAAAAAATTCAATCTTGCTATACGCAACAACATGGATGAACCTTGAGAGTATTATCCTAAGGGAAATAAGTCAGAAAAAAATAATACCATATGATCTCAGTTACATGTGGAATCTAAAAACAAAAATAAACAATAGAGAAACAGACTCCAAGGTATAACATACAAACTTAGTGATCAGAGTGGAGAGGGGCTGGGGAGGTGGGCAAAGTAGGTGAAGAGAATCAAGAGGCACAAACTTAGAGTTATAAAATGAGTAAGTCACAAGAATGTTAATGAATATAGAAATATGGTCAGTAATACTATCATAACTTTGGGGACAGATGGTAACTAGAGTTATTGTGCTGATCACTCCATAATATATAAAAATATCAAATTATTTTGATGTACACCTGAAACTAATGGATATTGTATGTCAATAATACTTCAATAACAGTATTTTTTCCCAAGGAATTGCTGAACTATTGTACCAAGTGCACCATTTTACAATTCAACCAGCAATGTATAGGTGTTTAAGGATTCCTGTTTCTCAAAATCATTTCCAATTCTTATTTCTCTCACTTTTTCAAGGATTTTATTTATTTGAGAGACAGAACAGGGGGAAGAGCAGAGGGAGAGGGACAAGCAGACTCAATGCTGAGGGCAGAGGCTGAAGAGGGGCTAGATCCCATGACCCTGAGATCATGACCTGAGCAAAACCAAGAATCCAACATTTAATCCTCTAAGACACCCAGGCTCCCCATTATTTTTGTCATTCTTTTTATTTTATTCATCCTAATGGGGCTGAAAAGGTGTTTCATTATAGTCATTTCCCTTTCCTGCATTCCCAATTATTTTGAACATCGTTTTATGTGCTTATTGTCCATTTGTAAGCCTTCTTCGGTGAAATGTTTATTCAAACCCTTTGCCCATTTTAAAGTTTCTTTTTACTGTTGAGTTATAAGAGTTTTTTAATATATTCTAGACACTGGACATTTATCAAGTATGCAATTTGAAAATACATTCATCCACTCTGGATTTGTATTTTGATTTCTTGATGGTGTCCCTTGAAACACACACATTTATTGATAATAATAAGTAACATTGATAAAACCAAATTCAACTTTTCTTCTTTCATTGCTTCTGTTTTTTGTTTCATATCTACTAAACTATTGCTTGATACGAGATCACAAAAATTTACTCCCATTTTCTTTTCTGTTTTATAGTTTTAGCTAATATATTTAGATCTGTAATCCATTATAAATTATTTTTTTATATAGTGTGAGGTAGGGCTCTAACGTCATTCTGCTGCATGAAGCTATCCGGATGTTGGATAGACAGTCATTCCCCCTCACCCCAAACTGGGTTGGCACAACTGTCAAAATCAATTAACTGTAATGTAAGTTATTTCTGGATCCTCATTGGTATTGCGCACACACCACACACACACACACACACACACAACGGGATATATATAATATATATAGCATAAGGATGAAAATTTTATCTGTTATATATATAATAATTTCCACCCTCTTGCTAGAAACACATGATCCTCTTTTGGCTATTCTAGGTTCTTTGCATTTCCATATGAATTTTAGGATCAGCTTTTCAAAATGTAAAAAATGTAGCTGGAATTTTGATGGATTACAATGACTCTGTAGATCAATTTGGAAAGTATTTTTGGCTTTAAATTAACTCAATCATGACCATATGATCTTTTAAATTAACTTTGACATTTAACTCTTTCAACAATGTTCTATAATTTTTACTGTACTAGTCTTGCACTTCTTTTAAATTTATTCATAAGTAATGTATTGTTTTTGATGCTAAAGAAAATTTAGTTGCTTTCCTAATATTGAGACTTCATTGCTAGCATATAAAAATACAATAGACTTTTTTTTTAGATTTCTTTATGTTGACCTTGTATTCTGGAATTTTGTCAAACACACTTATTAGTTCTAATGATATTTTGTTAGTTCTCATAGATTTTTAGTGTATTCCATAGCATTTTCTATATCAAGATCATGGCATCAGCAAATAGGGATAGTCTTTCTTCTTCCTGCCCTATCTGGATACATGTATTTCCTTTCCTTCTGTAATTTCTTTCCCTGGCTAGAACCTCCATAACAATTGTTGAATAGAAGTGGTGTGAATAGACAGCCTTCTCTAATTCCTGATCTTAGAGAAGGAATCATTCAGTCTTTGACCATTAAGTGTGCTATTAGCTATGGAATTTTCACAAACATACTTTATTAGGTTTAGAAAGATGCTTTATGTTCCTAGTTTGCTGATTGGTTTTAGAAAGGGTACAGACTTTTGTGCATCTACTGAGATGATCATGTGACATTTCCTTTAGTCTACTAATATATTTTATTTCATTTGTTAAATCAACCTTGAATCTTAGGGAAACATTCTACTTTGTGATGGTGTATATAATTCTTTCCACATATTTCTGTGTTCTTACTAGTATTTTGTATGAAGAATGTCTATAATTATAAAGAATATTGAGATTTATTTGGTTTTGGTATCAGAATGCAACTGGACTCCTATAATCTGAGAAGTATTATCCTCTCTCTCTCTCTCTCTCTCTCTTTTTTAAGAAGGCTTTGTGAACCACTGGTACTGTTATTAGTTTTTTAATTTTTTTTAAAGATTTAGGAGATCACCAATAAAATCATCTAGTCCTAAGTTTTTCTTAGTGGGAAATTATTTGATTACTAATAAAAATGTTTACTTGTCATAAGTATATTCACATTTTATATTTCTTCAGTTTTAGTAGTTTGTGTCTTTTAGGGATTTATTTTCATTATATAAGTTATCTATTTTGTTTACATACAATTATTTATATTATTTTCTTATTACTCTTTTCATTTCTATAATATCTTTAGTGATATCCCCTTTCTCTTTGATCCCTGATTGTAGTAATTTGAGACGCGAGTCTTCTCTCCTTCTCGTGGTTACTCTAGGTTACTCTGTAAAGTTTTGTCTATTTTGTTGATTTTTCAAGAAATAAAGTCCTGTTGATCTTCTCCCACATTTTTCTATTATCCACTTCATTTATTTCTATTATAATCTTTCTTTCTTCTACTTACTTTAACTTGTTCTTTTATCCTTTTTTAAATATGGGACACTTCACATTTGCATGGCACCCTTTTGCAGGGGTCAGGCTAATCTCTGTATCATTCTAAATTAGTAAACGTACTGCCAAAGGAAGCAATATTTTTCTAGTTTCTTAAGTGGAAGATTAGGTGGTTGATTTTAAATCTTTCTTCTTTTTAAGTTAAATCAATACCTATTGTTATAAATTTCCCTCTAAGCAACTGCTTTTGTGACATTATGTAAGTTTTAGTATTTTATGTTTTCATTTTTATTTATCATGATTTACTGTCTAACTTATAAGTGGTTTTTCTCCTTGACCTCTGACTACTTAGGCCTATGTTGTTTAATTTTCACATGTTTGTGGATTTCCCAAATTTCCTTCTGTTTTATTCAGGAAATATCAGGACATAAGGAAGTATTTAATTTTCCTTCTAATTTCTAATTTTATCACTTTATGGTTAGAGAATAAATTTATGAGTATTGATACTTTTAAATTTATCAAGGCTTATTTTATGGATGTATATGTGGTTTATCCTGGAGAATGTAACACATGTACTTAGGAGAAGAATATACATTCTATTATTGGTTGGAATGTTGTATAGATGCTTATTAAATCTAGTCAGTTTATAGCATATTTTAATTTTCCATTTCCTTATTGTTTTATCCATAAATAAAGTGTTATTGAAGATTCAAGTCTGTTATTATTGAATTATCTATTTCTTCCTTTGAATACACCATCCTACTACTTTCTAGGCTTCATGATTTCTTTTTTCTTTATTTTATGGGGGTGGGGTTGGGAGGGGAAGAGGGAATGAGAGAATATAAACAGATTTCTCAATGAGTGTGGAGCCCGACGAGATCTTGATATCACATTCTAGGATTATGACCTGAGCCAAAATCAAGTGTCAGATGCTCAACCAAATGAGCTACCCAGGCAACCCTGGGCTTCATGATTTCTGAGAAGGGATATTAATCATTTTAAGGAGGCTTGTAGATGATGAGTTGTTTTTTGTGATTGTTGTTGCTGCTGCTTTTGAGTTTTATTCTTTGTCTTTTGATAATTTGACTATATGTGTAGCTATGTGTCTCTGAGTTTATCCTCCTTGGAACTCATCAAAGTGCTTTAATATACTTACTGGTGTTTTTTTAAATCAAATTTAAAAATATTTAGGTCATTAGCTTTTCAATTTTTTTTTCTTTTCCTCCCTTTACTTGACTCATTTATCTGTGTATTTGTTCATGTGATGGGGTTCCTATAGACTGAGGCTCTGTTCATTTTTCTTCATTCTTTTTAAAAGTATCATTGAACAGAAATATAGAGACACTCTACTTAAAGAAAGACTCCAAAGGTAACACGATGTCCATAAAAACATATCTATCAATAATCACTCTTAATGTGAATGGCCTAAATGCACCCATAAAATGACATGGGGTTGCAGATTGGATAAAAAGACAGGACCCATCCATATGCTGTCTACAAAAGACCCATTTTGAACCTAAGAATACACCCAGACTGAAAGTGAAGGGATGGAGAAGCATCTTTCATGCCAATGGGCCTCAAAAGAAGGCCAGGGTTGCGATTCTAATATCAGATAAATTAGATTTTAAACTAAAGACTGTAGTCAGAGATACAGAAAAACACTACATAATTCTTAAAGGGACTATCCACCAAGATGATCTAACAACTGTAAATATCTATGCCCCCAATATGGGAGCAGCCAATTACATAAGAAAACTATTAATCAAGATAAAGAGTCATATTGATATGAATACATTAATAGTAGGAGATCTTAACCCACCTCTCTCAGTAATAGACAGATCATCCAAGCAGAAAATCAATAAAGAAATAAGAGAATTGAATGACACATTGGACCAGATGGGCCTCATAGATATATACAGAACATTCCACCCTAAAACAACAGAACACTTATTCTTCTCAAGTGCACATGGAACCTTCTCCAGAATAGACCATATACTGGGTCACAAATCAGGACTCAACCAATACCAAAAGATTGAGATTATTCCCTGCATATTCTCAGATCACAAAGCTCAATCACAAGGAAGTTTGGAAGGAACTCAAACACCTGGAAGCTAAGGACCACCTTCCTTAAGAATGCTTGGATCAACCAGGAGATCAAAGAAGAACCTAAACAATTCATGGAAACCAATGAGAATGAAGACACTTCAGTCCAAAACCTATAGGTTACAGCAAAGGCGGCCCTAAGGGGAAATACATAGCCATCCAAGCCTCCCTCAAAAAAATGGAAAAATCCAGAATATACCAACTGTCTCTACACCTTAAAGAACTGGAGAATCAACAACAAATCAAACCAACTCCACACATAAGAAGGGAAATAATCAAGATTAGAGCAGAGATCAATGAGGTAGAAACTAGAGATACAGTAAAATGTATCAATGAAATTAGAAGCTGGTGTTTTGAAAGAATCAATAAGATCAATAAACCATTGGCCACACTAATCCAAAAGAAAAGAGAAAGCTCAAATTAATAAAATTATAAATAAAAAGGGAGAGATCACAACTAACACCAAGTAGAAACAATCATCAGAAGTTATTATCAACAGTTACATGCCAATAAGTTAAGCAACCTAGATGAAATGGATGCATTCCTAGAAATGTATAAACTCCCAAAATTAAACCAGGAAGAAATTCACAACCTGAGTAGACTGATATCTCGTAACAAGATCAAAGCAGTGATCAAAAACCTCCCCCAAAACAAGAGCCCAGGACCTGACAGATTCCCTGGGGAATTCTATCAAACTTCAAAGAATCAATAACATCTATTCTCCTAAAGCTGTTTCAAAAAATTGAAGCAGAAGGAAAACTTCCAGACTCTTTTTATGAAGCCAGCATTACCCTGATCCCCAAACCAGGCAAAGACCACACCAAAAAGGAGAATTTCAGACAAAGATCACTGATGAATATGGATGCTAAGATTCTCAACAACATCCTAGCAAACAGGATCCAACAGCACGTTAAAAAGATTATCCACCATGACCAGGTGGGATTCATTCCTGTGTTACAAGGATGGTTCAACATTTGCAAATCAGTCAATGTGATGGAACAAATCAATAAGAGAAGAGAGAAGAACCACATGGTCCTCTCAATTGATGCAGAAAAAGCATTTGACAAAATCCAGCATCCGTTCCTGATTAAAATGCTTCAAAATATAGGGATAGAGGGAACATTCCTGAACTTCATAAAATCTGTCTATGAAAGACCCACAGCAAATATCATCCTTAATGGGAAAAAACTCACAGCCTTCCCGCTGAGATCAGGAAGACGACGAGGATGCCCATTCTCACCACTCTTGTTCAACATAGTATTAGAAGTCCTAGCAAGAGCAATCAGACAACAAAGAGAAATAAAATGTATCCAAATTTGCAATGAAGAAGTGAAACTCTCTCTCTTCGCAGATGACATGATTCTTTATATGGAAAACCCAAAAGACTGCACCCCCAAACTACTAGAACTCATATAGCAATTCAGTAACGTGGTAGGATACAAAGTCAACATACAGAAATCAGTGGCTTTCTTATGCACTAACAATGAAAGTACAAAAAAGAAATTAGAGAATCTATTCCATTTACTATAGCACCAAGAACCATAAGATACCTGGGAATAAACCTAACCAAAGAGGTAAAGGATATATACTTGAGGAACTACAGAACACTCATGAAAGAAAATGAAGAAGACACAAAAAGATGGAAGACCATTCCATGCTCTTGGATCAGAAAAATAAACATTGTTAAAATGCCTATACTGCCTAGAGAAATCTATACTTTTATACAATTATAAATTATACAAAATTTATACAAAATTCCACCAGTATTTTTCAAAGAGCTGGAGCAAATAATCCTAAAATTTGTATGGAATCAGAAGAGACCCTGGGGGCGCCTGGGTGGCTCAGTGGGTTAAGCCGCTGCCTTCGGCTCAGGTCATGATCTCAGGGTCCTGGGATCGAGTCCCGCATCGGGCTCTCTGCTCAGCAGGGAGCCTGCTTCCTCCTCTCTCTCTCTCTGCCTGCCTCTCTGCCTACTTGTGATCTCTCTCTGTCAAATAAATAAATAAAATCTTTAAAAAAAAAAAAAAAGAAGAAGAAGAAGAGACCCTGAATTGCTAAGGAAATGTTGAAAACCAAAAATAAAACTGGCAGCATCATGTTACCTGATTTCAAACTTTACTACAAAGCTGTGATCACCAAGACAGCATGGTACTGGCATAAAAGCAGACACATAGACCAGTGGAACAGAGTAGAGAGCCCAGATATGGACCCTCAACTCTATAATCAAATAATCTTCAACAAAGCAGGAAAAAATATATAGTGGGAAAAAGACAGTCTCTTCAATAAATGGTGCTGGGAAAATTGGACAGCTATATGTAGAAGAATGAAACTCGACCATTCTT